>NC_051291.1:3691146-3991146 GCF_015220745.1 Sebastes umbrosus
AAGTTTCACAGTAGTTTCACAGTCTTTGCTGTAGCTGCTCTTCCTTTTCTTTGTGGTATAGTTTCCATCAGATTCCGCCTAAATCTGCACAGCTTGTGACTTTGCCGTGACTCGCAAAGCATAGCAAAGACGGCAAAAGGTCAACCTGCACTTGACTCGTGTGTGCAGTTTGACAGCAAACAGCCCCGTGATGACAACCTTCCCTGCTTTCTTCACAGCCAATTGGATAAAAGACAGATTTCAAAAAAAAAAAAAAGCGTCTGTCATGCAGTGGTTTGACTTTTGAAAACTATGTGGGACATCGTCTCAGTATGTGGGACGTGGGACAAGGGATGAAAATGCTGTGCAGTCCCTCGTAAAGTGGGACACCTGGTCACCGTAGTGGTTTACATTGTCAACTGAATAAGCTTCTTCTTATTACTATTGCTAGTATTCAGAATAAAATACATACAACAATAACTATTTTGAAAAGGGATTATTTTTTTTAAGCAAAAATATCAAACATTGGATTAGATCCAGCTTCTCAATTGTAAGGATTTTGTGTTTTTCTTTGTCTTATATGCAGTGGGTACAGTTGGAGCAAAAATGAATAAAAAAAGTTATTTTTATAAAGTAGTAATTTTACGTGTTATTTTCTTTTTTCCTCGTAATATTACGACTTTTTTTCTGACAAAGTTATGACTTTATTCTCGTAATATTACGACTTTTATTCTCGTTAAATTATGACTTATTCTCGTAATATTACGACTTTATTCTCATTAAGTTACGACTTTATTCTCGTTAAATTATGACTTATTTTCTTGTAATATTATGACTTTATTCTGGAAATCTCAGATGTTTTTTCCCTCAATGTGGCCCTAATACTCCGTAGTACATTTGCTCTTTGGCCCTCACTGCATTAGACTTATATACTATATACTTAGACTATAAACTTTGTTACCTTCTACCTACTACCAATACTTAGTTGTAGCATTGTGTTTTTTTTTAAACCCTATCAGCACTTATCAGATTGCGTGCATGGGACACACAGTAGCAGCAGTAGACCTATACCCTGCAGCAGCAGCAGCAGCAGCAGCAGGAGGAGGAGGGTTGAGGGGATGTAACGAGTATCTACTGATAACATTACAGCATGTAAACATGTTCTAGTAGAAACCCAAAATACAAGCATGAACCTAAAAAATGAGCACGATATGTCCCCTTTAAAATATTTATTTTTTAAAAAGCACCATTATATGAAATATTGGTCAGTATATATTCCTAGCAACACAATTCCGTTGAAATGTGCTAAAACGGAGCGTTTCAGACAGAGGGTAAATACAGGTATATTCAGACAGACAGTATGAGTAAAATAAAGTTTTAACATTAAAGCATGTAAACATGTTCTAGCAGAAACACAAAATAAAAGTATGAACCTGAAAATGAGCATGATATGGGACCTTTAAAAAAAATCTAGAGGTGCAGAAGTCTCTCAGAACACTTGAATTACAATATGCTGAAAGGTTATTTTTTGGGGGATTTTTGCCTCAAAATGATGCCAAAAATATTCTGCCTAATGCAACTTTAAATATCTTTGGATTCTGGGAAAATGTTTACAATTTTCTGACATTTTATATGCAAAAAATAATACTTAATTGCAGCATTTGTGTTGTTTTTCAAACCTTAATCAGCACCTATCAGATTGCGTGCATGGGACACACAGTAGCAGCAGTAGACCTATACCCTGCAGCAGGAGCAGGAGGAGGAGGAGGAGGAGGAGGACTGAATGACTGAGTCTATTATCCTCCTGCTGCTCTAAAATAGAAAACAGCCAGCACCGCCCTCTTGCAGCTCCACGTCAGGAAGCGGCTTCATTTACTACTCAGGAAATTTAAACACACACACACACAGAGAGAGAGAGAGAGAGAGAGAGAGAGAGAGAGAGCTCGTCCATAGCAGCAGACACGCATCTTTCTGCTGCTCCAAGGTCAACACTGAGCTCCCAGCAGGCTGCAGACCTCCACATCTTCATCAGCCTCACAAAGGTAAAGTAACATTGCAACAATATAACAAATGCATGTTTATCATCAGCACGCTGCTGCTGGTTAACAGGAGGATTACCAGGCTCTCGGTATGCAGAGATGAGCATGTGCTGCTATGAATGAGACACACATATGAAGAGAATAAAGGAGGCTTAGTGGTGATGTTATGAATGCATTCTGTGATGCGTTCAGGAGCCTTTTTGGTGGGTTGTAAATCTCTCTTTCCGAGCTGCCATGCTGTCAATTCCTGCAGGAAATGATTTTAAATAAAATCTTATTTTGTTTTTTTTGTTAAGCTTTTACTTTGCCTGTGTGAGCGCCTCGTTTAGCTCGTGTAGGCCCCATGTTGGAGCATTTTATAGACTGGCTTCAGCCGGTCTCCTGTCTGTCCTGTCCTTACATCAGCAGCATCATATGATCATGAGGCTGCAGTGCTGAGGAATCCCTCTGCTGTTGCATCCTCTGATTGATAGGGGGAACAACTTTTACACCTTTTCTCACAATGACAGAAACTGTGTGAGTTTCTTATTGTTCCAGGATGTGATGAGTCAGTTTGAAACAAGATGAGGAAGTAAAAAAATAACTACACGTCATTAGTTTTTCCTTGGAAAGTGTGTCACAGCTCTCTATTTGTATTCACCTCTCATGCAAGTAGTTTGCTTTTGAAGAGCATTACAAGTTAGTGTCATTTTTACATGAACAAGATACAATTATAGGATGTAAGAGTCAGCTAAAATTATAAAAAATATAGTGTAGAAAGAGTCATACAGTCAGAGAACTTACTTTGTAATGTTATCTAAACCGTATTGTTACCTAAACATAGTTAACGCCTCCTTTATTTACCTAAAAGCTTACACCAGCCTCCATAAGCTGTATCAACAAAACGCCTCTATGTATTTAAATGAGTCAGTTTGTTTTATTTTCTTTCTCACATTTTTTGCTTTAACATTAGCCTAAACATTTAAAAAAATATTTGTAATAATTTTTAATAATATAATCCACCTCCCAGCACCTAACGTTTCTAATTAACACGTTATATCTCCTTTGTTTAATCTGTACACAAACTGAACTGTAAAAACCCCCAGAGATGTGTGGTTTTATGGGGGTGTGTGCTGGACTATATCTTCCTCTGCCAGGTGCAGTCACTTCCTGGAGCTAACCATCTGCTGCTGGTAGCTTCATATTTACTGTACACACGTGGTAGTGGTGTCAATCATCTCATTTAATTCTCACCAAGAAAGTGAAAAAGCATGTTTTCATATTCCATATTAACACACAGTCTGCACCAACTTTCTATCAGCATTTTACAAAGTTCTCTTCTTGGTGAGGACATTTTTGGAGTGTACTGTATGGTGCCTTCAAAATGAAGCTCCAGAGCTCGTGTTTACAACACAGGAAGTTGGGTATGCTTCAAGTGGTTAAGTCGCAAGAACGCCGCTGCTAAGCAACGGCAATATTAACGTTGCTGTTGGCATCTAGAAGCCACAGAGGGTAACGATTTAGCAAGCTAGCAAGTGGGTAACATAATGCAGTAAATGCAAAGACATAATGACAGAGGAAGAAGATGAGGTCGTTGGGAATAGCAGCATTTTCCTCAGACCGATTATAAAATTCCGAAGAAAAACAATATAGGACTAGGGATGCACCGATACCAGTATCGGGGATCGGGTCCGATACTGTGCTCATGTACTCGTACTCGCAAAACAGCTCCAATACAACGGCACCGATACCACTCTACAGTAACGTCACGGGCCGGCTCCCACCGGGATCCCACCGTAGCTGGCACGCGCCAGCCCTCACTTTCATTGCACCACGGGGTTTTGTTTGCACCCTCTGACTCGTGCGTGCGTTAGACTCCTTGGTCCGTGTTTCAAGACGGGTCCGGTGGGTTGCAGACATCGCCGCAGACCCCTGGCGCCTTTTACGTGGGCACGACGCGGTTGAGGACAGTCCGCCCCGGTCGACAGTTGCAACGGGAGCAGGGGGCCCCGTTCCTCCCCGGCGGGGAGAAAGGGCGCAGCGAGCACTTTGGCCACGGCCCCACGAGCCACCTTCGCCCCGAGCCTTTCCAAGCCGACCTAGAGCCGGTCGCAGCGAACCGCTTCGTAGGCGGGACTCCCCGGCCTGTCGTGTGTCGCTCACAACCTCCAGCTGGCTGTTCACGAGGGTCTTTTGGCACAGAGAAGTACTCGTATCGGTACTCGGTATCGGCGAGTACCCAAATGTAAGTACTTGTACTCCGTCTGAAAAAAAGTGGTATCGGTGCATCCCTAGTTACGACAAATAGTACAATATATTAACTTATTATGCACTGAAAAATTAACTTCCATGGACTCGTGAGCTTTCAGAAAGTTTCCACTTACGAGGTTGTGAACACAACAAGAGAAAAACCATTTGAAGGCACCACTATATATATATATATATATATATATATATAAATATATATATATATATATATATATATATATATATATATATTTTTTAAATGATGCTGTTTGTATTGGAGGAGGCTCCTTTGGAACTACAGTAGAAACAGTGTTTGGTGGCTGTTTGAATGTATTCATGGATGGGGGGTGTCGCTGCTTCTCTTTAGGTTGAGGCTGCTCCTTTGACCTCCAGGCTTTCTAGTTCCTGCCCTTTGCCCTAAAGGCGAGATGGTTATTTGTCTCGGCCTTGTTTTTCTTGTTATTTAACGGTGTCTTTAGTGTAGTTTCAGTCTGCAGGTAACCTAAACATTCTTCGGTTGTCATTGTCCACACAGTTTGTTTCCCTGAAAAGCAGAGGCCTCTTTGATCATATGGGCAGGAACATTCGTGTCACACCTTTTTTTGACAGACTTTCTCCCTCTCTTTCATTACCCAGGTGTTAAAGGCCGACATTTTTGGCATATTTGGTTGGTGAGGTTCTCCTCACATAGTATATACTGTGCAGCACTGACTGACAGGGTTGTGCTCCTGTATACCTCGCGGGTATGAAGACTTTTCTCTGTGTGTTTGTCTTACGTTTGGCTCAGACATCAGCTTCAGGACCTCTTTGCATATTCCCTGGGGGACGCTTATTGTGGACACAAACGTGCTTTGTGCAAACGAAACCGCCTGATACAGAACAAAGCTTTGTACTCCACATTAAGAACAAGTTAACACTTAACAATGACCTAGAAACTAAACATCCAAATTAGTTGTCCAAGATCTATACACCTTATTTTTAATATTATAATAAATGAGTTCATTGGTGAGATGATTGGCAACCTTTAGTACACCCATAAAGGTCATTTATAGCTCAGTCTGCTCTGGAAGAACAGCACCCTCTTCCTGTTGCGTAAAGATGCATTCAACAGATTTCCCTCCAAATATGACTCCATGTTTAACACATGATAATGTATAAAACAAAAAAGGTAAATACAGAGACTGATCGCAATTAATCGCATGTTTGTCCATAGTTAATCTCACATTTTTTATCTGTTCAAAATGTACCTTAAAGGGAGATTTGTCAAATATTTAATACTCTTATCAACATGGGAGTGGGCAAATATGCTGCTTTATGCAAATGTATGTATATATTTATTATTGTAAATCAGTTAACAACACTAATCAATGACAGATATTGTCCAGAAACCCTCACAGGTACTGCATTTAGCATAAAACAATATGCTCAAATCATAACATGGCAAACTGCAGCCCAACAGGCAACAACAGCTGTCAGTGTGTCAGTGTGCTGACTTGACTATGACTTGCCCCAAACTGCATGTGATTATCATAAAGTGGGCATGTCTGTAAAGGGGAGACTCGTGGGTACCCAGAGAACCCATTTACATTCACTGATCTGGAGGTCAGAGGTCAAGGGACCCCTTTGAAAATGTCCACGTCAGTTTTTCCTCGCCAAAATTTAGCATAACTTTGGAGCGTTATTTAACCTCCTTCCTATGAAGCTAGTATGACATGGTTGGTACCAATGGATTCCTTAGGTTTTCTTATTTCATATGACACCAGTATCTTCACTCTAGCTTTAAAACTGAGCCCGGTGCCCGGGTCTGATGCAACAAAGGTCATTTTTTTAGTTCGGAAATTTTGGAGAATTTTGAAGCGTAGAGACCATATTAGAAGAAGAGCTACACCAATAAGTCAGCCAGGTAGATATATCAGTGGATGTTACCTTATTGGTGATATAACTGATAAGAAATTGCACTACAGAAACTAGTTTTTGGAGTAATTTAGACAGTAAGTGTCATCATTTAATCGCTTCTCCACTAGAGAGCACTGACATGTTGATTAAAATGTCCCGCTCATCACACAAAAAAAGTTAATAAATAAATAAATGATGTATAAATATAATTAGAAGTCTAGATTTTTATGGAAAAACTGCAAGTCAAACCACTTTATAAGCAGTGAGAAGTGGCTAATTGGTAACTGACAGGGTTTTAATTAAGCACTTTACCACCCAGAGATCACGTCAATCAAACTGTGTGGGTAAATTTAAGAAGTCTTCTTCCTCGGAGTCACTGTTAAAGTTTCTGTAGTTGGATTTCTTAATTTCTTTGACTAGAAATACAATTTTAAGAATCAAAGCCTCATTTTGTACTGCATATACTGACTTTACAACCTGGCTGCAGTGAGGAGATGCTCTGTTAAATGCTAAATGTGTGATATTTAATCTCCTATATGAGCACATAATATCCGTGCTTTTGCTTCAGGTGATGAAAGCTGAAGGCTCTACGTGTTAAAACAAAAGATGTAACAGAGATCAGAGCCTCTGACCTTCACGGCGTGTTCAGAGGTGTGGAGGGAAGCGGGAGCTTTTGATTGGATGCTGAATGTGGGTGTTGGCAGGCCCACATGGAAAAAAAGTGAAATGTACGGACTGAATCCCAGCATGCTATTGTGTCCACAACGGTGTAGTTGTGACGCATGAGTCCTTTTTGTTTTAACAAATGGCATGTCTTGATGTCAGTACCAAGCTGCCAAGGAGCGCTGCGTAAACGTGGCTTGGAGACTCATTAGACCACTTGAAAGGTTTTTTAAATCAAGGTTTCATCTCCAGATTTCAAATTTCAGTAGCTAACAATTCAGTAGAAAGGGTATTATAGTATATTTGAATGTGAAGACGTCCGCTGCATCAGAAAGCAGCTTTCAGACGGAGTTTCTGTTGCATCTTCCCCCTGTTTCGTTGGTGCTCGGGATGAAGGTCACGTGTGTTTCAAGGGGTCACTGTGGGGAGATTAGATGCTGATAAGAAGAATGAAACTTGTGCTTCCGTCATCAACATTCAGAGTGTTGCTGATTGGGTTAATGATGAACTGTTTCTACAACAAAGTGAGTAGTGTTGCTCGAAGGTTACCTTGCGTTGCCATAACTTAAAGTCCCGTGAGGCATGGGGTGGGGGCGGGTGGTGTGGTGTGAGGGTCACGCTGGTAGCCGCTGACTCTTAGAGGTCAGGTTTCCTTTTTGTAGAGTCTGACCGGTTTATCCAAACAGCATTTAACTGTTGAATTCTCCTGCTGTTCAAGGTCTCAACTAATATCACGCTTGCCTGTAATTTCAAAGATATGTATCGTAAAACATATGATTTAGTCATGTTCCCACTCATGCATCTGTCAATCTGCTTACTTTCTGTTGTCATTCTTTACACTTCAAGTCCTACAGAGCGTCACAAAAAGCCCACATTAAGAAACCATTATCAAGTAATCACTGGCCGACCTTTGACTATCAGTGAAGTCCATTTAGCAAATAAGAAGCTAAAAGAAAGCTTTAATCAGTGAGGAATGGAAGGGAGGAATTCTGTCATTAAAGGCCGGCTCCAAACAGTCGAACTGTATTCAAGTCCCAGTTTCTGTCAAAATATAAAGTGAGTTATCTTCCCATCCCAGTAATTTATAATTGACCTTCATACAAAAATGATAATTCCTCCAACAAATAGAATAGAATAGAATAGAAAGCTTAATTGTCATCGTATTAAATACAACGAGATTCACAGTTGCCACTTCTGGTCAGTGCTTTAAAACAAATATTTGACAAGACTTAACGAGGCAGGTAAAACACACAGTTATAAAGCAAATAAAACAGGTAGAGTGGATGTTATAAATAAATATAAACAGAGGTTTTACACTTGAGGAATAAAATAGGTAAAATAGATGTACTGTAAAATCTAATCTTGGTGGTGTTTGAGAGTTATTTCTTCAGTTATTTGAGCCGCACGACTCATTTTAGAGTCGGACCCAATTTCAGCTTCATCAGGCGTCGTTTGCCGTGCAGTGTACGGGAGGGACCGAGGACCGATTAATCCTCCTGATCGGCCGTCGGACAGTCGGATGAATTTCTGACATCATAGCTATCAAGATAACAATATACATTGATACAGTAAAACGTAGTTAGCTTCCCTTCAATTCTCTCTGCAAATTGGACAAGCCATATTGTCTACCTACCTAGCCACCTGCGAGTCCATATGTTTTATAGACGTTTCAGCAGACAGGATGGCACAGATGATCAAGGTAGCACGTTTCTGCCTTGTTAGCATTGTGACCTGTACAAACCAACAAAACAAACTAACTTTACCTGCCTCGGAGCTTTCAAACTAATCTTTATTGACAACTGTCAACAGGCCGACGGGCGTGTTTTTCTATCTTACACGTACAGTTTGAGCACTCCGTTCGTGGCTGACTATTGGACTGTACAGTGTGAGCACACACATGTAAATTGTGAGCTTTGGCTTTACATTGCAAACAATCTACTCGTACAGTAGGAGCAGGAATTACACAACAACATTTCTAAAATCATCCAGTGTACTGTTTGCCCAGCTTAAGAGAGATAGGCTTAAAGCTGCACTACTCATTATTATTATTATATTAACAAAGGATCAAATGATTGTGTGTATTATGAAAAGGGTCACTTGTAGTGATGAACCCACAGAGCATCTGCAGTTCCACTCAGCTTTATGGAGCATTTTAGCATCTTTCAGCTTACTGTTTTGATTTCGCGGCCCACAACTTTACTGTTTTGGTTGAGTCTCACGGCTCTCATTGGCGTCGTTTCCAGACGCAGGCAGCTGTTTTCAGCAAAGAAGCTCAGTTAATCCCGAATCTACACAATCTGACCAAACAACAGAAAAAGTTACCGACTACCTGGTGAACGTAGTGTAGCATTTAACAGCTGTGAAGTGTTAGCACGCCTCTTTGGGGGCTAACGCCACCAAGTGTGTGGGCTTACAAGGAAAACAATAGGTATGGATGTTTTGCAGAGGTGGAGGAAGAAGTAGCATACGGTATTTTACAATATTGTATCGATACACGGACATCAGGTGTCAGTCTTTTATTATATGAACTATTAACCTCCTAAGAATCTGATGACCCGCCGGCAGGCCCAGCCTCTATTCTGTCTTTCAGAGGTTGTAGCGGGCTCAGTCTTAAAGTTATATGATGATATCATATGAAACTAGAAAACCTAAAGAATCTATTGGTACCAACCATGTCACGTTAGCGTGTCAGGAAGAACGCCAAATAACGCTCCAAAGTTACGCTAAATTTTGGCGAGGAAAAACTGGTATGGCCATTTTCAAAGGTGGTCCCTTGACCTCTGACCTCAAGTTACGTGAATGAAAACTCTGAGATGAACAGAGTGAAAACTGTATCTTTATAAGATAAAACAGATGTTGACAAACTGCAGAAATTGCAATTGAAAAAAGGTAATAAATCCCAATATATCTTATCGCAATACTCAGCATATCGCATAATGTCACACATTTCACACACGTCTGCTAGTGTGTGTTTTCTTTTAAAGGTTACTTATCCCTCCTCAGCTCCACCCAGGCCTTTCTTTACATGTCTATGTGCATGAGCCCGTTGTTGCCTCGGGCCTCTCACCTTGACAGCCACACCCATATAACCCCTCCTTTTACTGAAACTCACCTGAAATACAACACCGGGGTCTCAGCTGAATTAAACCTGAGATCCTGTGTCTGTCCATGCTGCAAAGAATGCAGTCTTTTAGGCTTCCCGGCAAAGAGACTAAGTGATGTCTTTGGAGGTCACACAGACGGACACACACTCTTATAGTGTAGATACTGTGTAACTCAGCCTGATTAGCTTTTTGCCAGTTGGATGATTTGATTATAGAAACACTATTCTGGTTGCTTGCTGTTCACTTACTCAGCTCCGTTGTTTGAATAGGCTCACCAATGTGAAGGCAACCAGTCAATCTCAAGTACACGCAGAGGGCATCGGACCAAAACAAACCGTGTGTTCGACCCAGCAACACACAAGGGCGAGCCTTAATGTGTGTGTTTCCATGGTTCAGGTGTTTTTTAACTGCGGGTCTTAACTGTACCTGGTGATGATTCTCCCCCAGCCTCGGAAACAGGATTCCATCTCTCCGTTCTGTGAATTCAACGAGCCATTTAGGACATGACTTTGTGTGCTTGTGATGAATTTTCGTAATTTTTTTTGACACTGTAGCAATTGATTAATCAGATTAATCAATGATAATCCTTTTCTTTTAGCCAGGCTAGGGTTGTGGCTGTAATGGATGACAATGTCACCACTTTGATCCATACGGAAATATCTTTAATTAACGTAATCGATACCGGGCTATTGTCATACTAGCTCGTCGCAAAGGAGGCTAAATAACGCTACAAAGTTACGCTAAAAAAAACGAAGGAAAAACTGTCATGGCCATTTTCAAAGGGGTCCCTTGACCTCTGACCTCAAGATATGTGAACGAAAATGGGTTCTCTGGGTACCCACGAGTCTCCCCTTTACAGACATGCCCACTTTATGACAATCACATGCACCTGTGAGGGTTTCTGGTCAATATCTGTTATTGTTTTGTGTTGTTAATTGATTTCCAATAATAAATATATACATACATTTGCATAAAGCAGCATATTTGTCCACTCCCATGTTGATAATAGTATTAAATACTTGACAAATTTTCCTTTATGGTATATTTTGAACAGATAAAAAATCATGGACAATCATGCAATTAATCGCGATTAAATATTTGAATTGATTAACAGTCTAAATATTTTGATCATTGATTCTGAATTGAAACCGTTTTCAATACTCATTTGTCTGCTTTCTCGCCTGCTCTTTAAAGAGCGACACAGCTGGACACACACACGCTCTGCCAGTTGCCACAGCAACGGAAGCTCACACTTGACCCCAGCATCCTCCCAACCTGTTGATGACCCAGAGTGACCGTTAGCCCAGGCCAGTGGCTTTTCAAACTCTTTCACGTCAATGACCCCTAAACTGACACAGATTAAACCACAGACCCCCTTTTGATAAGATGACCAAAATAATCATACACTTAGTCATTTATTATGGCTTATGACTTATGGATGGAATTACATTGAAAATAAATGATTCCCCTTTTTGCTGGGGACCATTTTTTACCATTTTTTTGCATTTTTCGCTTTTGATATTTTGCATGTGATATTTGGGTCATGGTGCAGCTGGCACTCTTCAAAACTTCCTGTTTTAACTTTCCGCTGGTAGAACGCTCCGGCTGCGACAGACATCCAAGCCCTTTGACCTTCATGCCTAATGAGTGATTAAAGAGAGTTATAACTGGTTACAATTCAGCTAGTTGAGCATTTTTTAGATGGGTATAGAAATAGTATAAGCTTCTTCCGTGTGCTCCATAGTGTATAAAAAGGAAACACATCTTTATTAATTTATTTTTTAATGTTTTGATAATTTTGGTTGAGTACAAGCAGGCTCTTCTTTTTCATTTTCGTTTTTGCCTGTTCCAGCTCTTCTTTTCTTTTTGGCATTTTGCCATTTTTTTTTTACTGCTTTGTTAGAGGTAGAGAGGAAGGATTTTTCTAGAATTGTCATAGCAGCATATATTTGTTAGGCTTTTTAAATAAAAACAGGTTGTACGTTCAATCTGCTTTAAAGTCCCTGGTTTCGGTCCTCTCTCTGAAAGCCACAGCGTCAACACCAACGGTAAGAAATCCCTTGAGATAGGCTTAACGGTTTTACAAAAATTAGGATACTAAATTAATGCTAAATTGCAAAGTTACTACTGAAGTGTCACATGTTGAATTAAACATCTTTGGTTTGAATGAGTGATGCTAAATTGAATAGTTACAGCTGACTGTGTTATGCTGAAGTCAATATTTGTCAGGTATAATTTGTTTTTCAGCCTATGGTGTTTGATTCTAATGAGATGTCTCAGTTTTAAGTGTTTGAACTGAGTTGGTTGTTTAACTGTTTTAAATATTTGAGTATTTGAATGAACTATTTTCCAGTTTGGGGTGTTTGAATTGAATGAAACCTTTTCAGTTTTAATTACTTGCTGCTGAGGTTTGATTTTACTTGTTGCAGATTTGAGGATTTTCAGTTTAGTTACTTGATGTTAAAATGGGAATTGATCTGTTTTTGAGTTTTTACTAAATTGATGGTATAGGATTAGAAGAGGTTCGACACGACCTCATTAAACCTTGGCGAGGCCCTTGACCCAGACAGGAGCCGTCCTCAGTGTATCTGAGGTACGACCAACTTCCGTAAACCTGCAGAGCAAACACTCGGATGTTTATCCAGCCTCGTCTCTGAACGTTCACTGGGACACGGTGGTCTGAAAGAAGTGACGTAACCGAGCTGGTTATCGCCAGTCAAATGTAATAATGTTTAACAGCGTGTAGATTATAGAGAGCCGTCTGATACCCCGGTCATAGTGCATCAGTCAGCTGTCTCTGGGTGTAATATCAGCTAGGTAGATCACACATCTCCATCCTGGAGGGAAAAAAAGCTAAAAAATGGTTGTATTGTTAAAGGTCCAATATTGTAAAAAGTGAGATTTTCATGTCTTTTATATTATAAAGCAGGTTTAAGTGCTTTATAAATACTGTTAAACTATCAAAATGCTCAATATACGGAGAAATACACACAGCCTGTATACAGAAATTGTGTTTGAAACAAGCTGTCAGGATTTCTGTCCATTTGTGATGTCACAAATATACAATATTTAGTCCATTACTTGGTTTTAAAAATAAACATTCTGAATGTGTCCCAATTTATTTCCTGTTACAGTGCATGTAAACAACATCAGCTGACAGGAAGTAAACATGGACCCAAACTGCAAAACAAACAACGCAATTCTGTTGACATGCACTAAAACGGAGCGTTTCAGACAGAGAGTAAATACAGGTATATTCAGGCAGACAGGTTTTTTTAACATTACAGCATGTAAACATGTTCTATTAGAAACACAAAATACAAGTATGAACCTTAAAATGAGCATGATATGGGACCTTTAAGGATATATAAGAAGGCAAAATTCCCCTGCCAAGTTCTTGTTAACTTTTACAGATGAGCAATAGGAAGCATCCTGACAAACGGGCATGGGATGTGCACGGCTCATCTGCAGTAGATGATTAAAACCACCCAGAACATCACTGGTGCCCATCTACTGAGCATGAGTGATATCGGTGAGGTAAGGTGCCTGCGCAGAGCGTATCTGTGAGTATCTGCTGACTAGATAGCGGCTTCTTTCCTCAAGCTGTGAGACTCCTCAACTCATCCTTCACACGCCACCATAACAAATAGTTTTAGTTTTTTCTTATGTAGCATAAAGGGACTACAACTGCATTTTGTTGCGCAACCCTGTGTTGTACAATGACAATAAATTAACCTTTTTAAAGGGGCTATATGTAAGGATCAGAAATTGCTTGTTCAGGGATCCGTTTTGATACCCAAAAACCAAACGAAGGTCACTCCATGAATCGAAGGTCCAAGACGGGCTTCACTAGATATAACTTTTATTTTTTTTGTGCTTCCGTGGAGTTTGTAGTTGTGATGGGGCCGGTCGTTTGTTGGCGTTAGCGGACTCCATTTCTAACCGAACGTTAGCGATCGTTGCACACTGTTAGAACAATTATATGTGTAAAAACTTACATACAGTCCCTTTTTAAAGGTCCCATATGCTCATTTTCAGGTTACTACTTGTATTTTATGTTTCTACTAGAACATGTTTACATGCTGTAATGTTAAAAAAAAACTTTATATTCCTCATACTGTCGGACTGAATATGCCTGTATTCACCCTCTGTCTGAAACGCTCCGTTTTAGTGCATTTTGACAGAATTGCAACAGAATTGCGTTGCTAAGCAACAGCTTGGGTCCATGTGTACTTCCTGTCAGCTGATGTCATTAACATACACTGAAACCAGGAATAAACTGGGGACAGATTTAGAATGTTTACGTTAAAAATTGTGTCAAGGGTCTAAATATTGTATATTTGTGACATCACAAATGGACAGAAATCCTGACAGCTTGTTTCAAATGCAGAGTTTCTGAATACGGGCTGTGTGTATCTCCCTGTGGATTGAGTGTTTCGATACTTTCACAGTATTTATATAGGACTTAAGCCTGCTTTATAATAAAAAAACATTAAAATCTCACTTTTTTATAATATGGGACCTTTAAACCGTATCTATTAAGTGCTGCTGGTTGCAGATTTATAACCTAATCTTTCCAAAATTGTCTTTCAAGTGATGCTGAACTCTTTCAAGTGGGTGTAGACAGAAGTGATGGATATTTTCAGGCACCTTGGTGTCACCGGCGTTCCATTTGACTCGGTGCTCACCCTGTGTTTTTAATTTGCAGTTCAGAACATGTGAACGCCGCCTGTCAGTCACTCCTCTTGTCAGCTGCTCTTTTAGTCAGTGGCGTCTGGAACTGGTTGAAGGACACAGCGGAGACGGCACATGATGAGGGTTCTGGGCTTCTAAAGCAAAGAGGAAGTGTTGACATTGTAGTGACTCAACGGTGACTTTGCTTTGTTTGACTTCTAAGGTTGATCATAAACCCGAATTCGTCAAGCGTCGTCTGAAAGTGCGCCTCGTCTCATCTCCTTTAGCTGCTCTTTTATAGTCAATCTGTTTGGAACTTCATATTCGAGCCCATCAACCTAAGCTGCTTATGAGTTCTGAGGTTTGTCCGCGCATTGTCGTCACGTTCGATCAATCAAAACCAGTATCTACGCCGAGTGCTGCTGCGGACAGTCTGTAATCTGATTAGCGTGGATTAGACCCACAGTATGGACAGGCATAATCTCTAACTTTGATTAAAGGGGCAATACAACGGATATACGCAGGGGATTATATTTCCATTCACTAGGCCGGTTTTAGCACAAGATGTTTTGTTAGGATTCAGTCATCCCATCCGGTTAAAACCAGGTACTACCTACCAATACCAATGTTCCAATGCTACAGGACCTATAATGTGAAAGCAACCGTCTTATTTTGGAACACACCCGTCAACAAGTTTATAATTATTTTGCTGGCACTCTCCGGCCTCCATACAGGCCAGCAACTACTCCTTATTTTCCATATTTCTTTCTTTCTAGTGACAAGTTTATTTATGTTTTTTAACACTTGCCAAATGTGTGAGTCCTCCCACTAATTGCTTCCTGTTGACACTTATAGATCTCAGTATGTGTGAGTCTAGTCATCAACGTCGCAACCTGATCTGGCAAAAAGAGAGAGACATCATTTATTGATGTTGTTAGCTGATGTTCGCGGGTCATTTACAGACGCTCTGAAGTGTCCATTTCCTTCGTAAGGCTCTGATGTTTGTAAATGTAAACTTCCACCAACAAATACCCAGTGTTGGGTCTTATTTGTCAGCAACAGAAGCACCAAAACGTCTTAGTTTAGCATTCAGATTCAACTCTAATTTATGTTTGCCACAGAAATACTGAACTCATAATGCAAAAAAACATTTTTTTACACTAGATTTCACATGGAATACAATGTTTGGTTTAAGAAACAACTTAGTGTAATACTATTATACATAATAATAAGGGTTTTAATTTGTTTAATTTGTTGGGCCAGTGTCTTTTTGTGCCTAAACACTTACATGTGTTTGTGTTTAAATGCAGCAAGGCTCATGAGTTATGTTCAAACTAGTGTGGATTGGTTTTAAAACGCAGTTCATGTGTTTTTAAAGATGTGTAAATCATGGTGATAAGTAGAGCTATAATAGTGATAATAATTTTAGTAATTTTAACTTTTTTTTCATGCAAAAAAAGCAGAACATTTGCTGGTTACAGCTTCTGAAATGTGAGGATGTGATGCTTTTCTTATCTGTCTTATATGATAGTATAAGTAGGGCTGTCCTGAACATTTTTGTTTTTGGGCTTCAAAGCTTCGGTGATACATTTTCAAAACTCTTCAAAGCTAAACAAATAAATTCAAAGCATTCGAATACTGATTTGGAGGTCGATTTCCATGACAACGATCGAGGCTTCGAAGCATTCGTGTCAGCCCGAAGTAGAAGTTTGGGGTATTGGTATGTTGATGGAATAAAACGAGGATTTTGAATACATCTCTGGGCTGTGGGAAATCTAACATAATCTTTATTTTCTGAAATTTTACAGACAAAACAATAAATGAATGAAAATAATTGTTAGTTGCAGCCCTAGTAAAAAGCAAGCGCAGTCCACCTTGATTTCCAGTAAATCACAACATTTCATCGTCCACACTGCGACTGTATGTATACTGACGTTGTACATTTTGAGTGGAGATCATCGTCAAAAACACTGGGTTAAGAGAAGAGAATAAAAGATGCATTTTCAAATTTAGCTGCTTTACCACGGATAGGAAATTCTGATATGTTTGCAAATTGAAAATAAACAATTTAAAAGGGGCGGTTCAGTGGTATTTTTAGTACAGCACTTCCATAAAGTTGGAGGGAAACATAAATTGAAAAGCAAAAATTGGAGCAGCAGAGGCCGAGATATCCTCACTTTTAGACCCTTTGTATGCGTCAAAATCCAAAAAGGAGAGCTCCTCAGATTCCCATAATGCAACTCCGATGACATCATCAGACTTCAGAAAGCTCCCTCCACAGCCACAGAACACAATATACCATACTGTATACATTATAGTGTTTTTTCAGTGAGTGGTAGAACGATGACAAGTCAACTGACCTCGATGTGTAAAATGGAGCGTCCCTTTAACTTTGTCTCTGTTCTGATACAGGTAGCTGCTGTTGCAATCACCGGTGGCAATTATTAGTAACCGCATCTAGCTCTGTTAATCTCACATAATTGCTCATGTGTGATGCTGCGATGCAAAACATGAGGAAACCTGTTTCTTCATGTTCATTGATGTCAAACAACCAAATTGTCTGCCAGTAAGCTATTCCTGGCTGATTAGAAAAGGGAAGCTAATAAAAACGGCTGGAGCGCAACAGCTGACCATTTTGCACTATGAAGGTGTGGTAAGTGTGGTTGTGGACAACAAGTGCCACCCTTGGCTCTCTCTACATGTAATTAGGGCGTGTTTGCTTTGTACACAGCAGCACCTGGTTTGAAACGCTTCTATCAGCTGACGGCCTCTGCCCTGTTTCCATAACTGCTTGAGAACTTGTAGGCGTTCAAGGTGAATAGTGGGCGCGGCAAGTCTGGTCTCTCAGGTAGAGTGAGTGCATGCTCTCTGAGACGCATAATTAGTACTGTGTGTGTGCTTCTTCTCCAGGATACGGCCCTCTGTTATGTCCTTGTCCTTCTCGTGTCGTATTACTGCTGGCATTTGTTCATGTAAATGGGCGGACAATGCTTTTCACTTCCTTTATAATCCCACAGCCGTCTGTATACTGTCAATAAGAGCTGCAGCTGCTGATCTGATATGTATATTATCAGTAGTGAGCTGTGACTTTTTCCTATCAACAACTGCTCAGATTGAGGTTAATTCATTTCTAACCCTAACCCTTAATCTCCGCTTCTTGTCTGTCGTTGCAGTGACTAGTCAGCGTCGAGGTTGGGCCAGCGATGCCGCCCCCAGCCACGAGTACCCCCGCCGTGCCCCCACCAGACGGCGGTTGGGGGTGGGCTGTGGTGTTGGCATCTTTCATCTCCATCGGCTTCTCGTACGCCTTCCCCAAGGCCATCACGGTGTACTTCAAAGACATCCAGATCATCTTCGATGCCTCCTACAGTCAGATCGCGTGGATCTCCTCCATCATGCTCGCGGTCATGTACGCTGCTGGTGAGTCATTTTATCTCATTTTAAAGTCACAGACATTTTAAACAGTTAGCAAATCTAAACTATAATCATACTGCAGTTATTCTTAGAAATGCGTCCAATTACTTGACGTTTCTTATGGAAACAGTTGACTGAAAAATGAGAGCGGGTGATTCTAGGAGATACAAGGCCTCTTAGCGTTAGCTATCAACCACTAGCAATTTAAATTGTCTGTCTCTTACATAGACTGTCTATAAAAATGAATGACATCACAGCTCCCTAAAGGTGAAGTCAAATCATCTCGATCGCCCCCTGGTGGCTGGCTGCAGTGTAGGTCATAAAGCCCGCCCCCTCCATGTTAGCGGATGGGACATGAGCCAAACTAAAAAAATTCAAGAGGAGCTTGAATCCAGAGGCCTGTACTACGAAGCAGGATTTTGCGTTAGCGAGGTAACTTCAGGTTTAACCCTTCAGGATTTTCCGTCCTATGAAGGTGGATCAGTTCTTACCGGGGTAGATCGCCATGGTAACTGATGCTGGGTAGATCGCCATGGTAACTGATGCTGAACAGCTAACGTGCTCCGGAGCAGGTTATGTTCCAGATAAGAGATCAACTCGTATGAAAGCACCTATCAGAGCTCGGTGTGCGGATCGTGTGGTAATATTACACACATATGAAGAAGTTACAGTCATAATCCAGGCTAAAAACAACCCAGTTTAAACTGACGAATTACAGGAAGGACAGCTGGATTTATGCTGTGAGTGTTTACCGCTTTATATTTTCATACTTATTTTTTAACTTCCTCTCGAGTCCGTTTCACACCGCCGGAGACGGGGACGCAGCGGAAAGAAGGTTAAAATAGTCACACACGTCACATCCTTGTTACCGGGCATGATTAGGTGCAATCCAGTCATCCGTTACACATTTAATAGCTATTTATATCTAGACGAGTATATCTGACTTTTGAGTGTTCCAGTAAATGAATAAGTCTGTTAATTTACGCATTCACACATCTGGAGTTTTTTCTTTTGCCAGCTGTGCTTCCTGCATTTGGCAGCTTCAACTGTGTTACTTTCAGTCTGGATTAAGTGTTTAACTTCTTCGTATTTGTCTAATATAGATTGCCCCTTTCCTTTGTAAAATGTGCCACTATGTCTGTCTGCAAGTCTGTGGACTTTTCCATGTCAGATAAGCCAGATAACGAAAAGATACCCCGGGCGATGTTGAACTGGCTTCGTAGTACAGGCCTCTGGTCCTCTATTTTAACTGTGATCCTTCAAATCACAATGTTAACCTGCTTTTAGGGGAATCTCTTTAAGATTTCATCTTGTTACGCATGATGTCGTTGTCGGGGGATTATTTCTGTTGCAAGGAGGCGGTGCGTTGTTTCCTGAGCGGAACAGGAAAGAAGGAGCCACATTGGATTCATCTCTTTGTGATTTACTCAACGGTGTTCGGTCTTGTGGGAACTCTTAGTGGACTTTTATGTTGTTGTTGTTGTTGTTTTTTCCTGCCTCAAGTTACTAGAGGAATTAACAGGATAGAGATGGAAGTAGGTTGTGTCATCAGATCGTGACCTGGATTTGAAACCACGGCTTCACAGGATGCCGGCGCAGCGTCACACGCTGAGCCAGAAAAACCACCGCGCTCTGCCAAGCTCAAACAAAACACCAATGAGATTTAAATTGAGTATCAGTTACAGAGAATCTACATGTTGATTTTGGGGAAATGATTTGCAAGGAGCCCATGGGGGGAAAATCAGTACTTTGTATGAATTCAAAATGGATTTTAAATGTTATTGCAAATTACAAATGCTACAGCTGGTCTTGCATTGTTTCTTGAATAAGGAACATTTAAAAGCCTCAGATTGTGTTTCGCGCAGGTCATTTCCTCCACCGTATTGCTCTGATCACCTGCTGTATTTCCCACTTTGGCTTCAGCCCTTTTGCTTGGCAGTGCCACGGCTGCCATCTGTCCACGCCGTAATCCTCCTGTCACTCGATGTACTGCTGTTGTCACCATCTGTACCGGTCAGCAGCAGTACTGGAAAGCTCATTTACTATGTTGTGTAGCGCAGCTTCCACCAAGACCAGTAAAAGAATTTAAGTAGGACTGTCAGTCGAAATATTTAATCGCATGATTGTCCGTAGTTAGTCGTGATTAATCGCACATTTTTTATCTGTTCAAAATGTACCTTAAAGGGAGATTTGTCAAGTATTTAATACTCTTATCAACATGGGAGTGGACAAATATGCTGCTTTATGCAAATGTATGTAGATATTTATTATTAGAAATCAATTAACAACACAAAGCAATGACAGATATTGTCCAGAAACCCTCACAGGTACTGCATTTAGCATAAAACATATGCTCAAATCATAACATGGCAAACTGCAGCCCAACAGGCAACAACAGCTGTCAGTGTGTCAGTGTGCTGACTTGACTATGACTTACACCTTCTCATCAACAGGTGGCATTCGTCAAGGTTGAAACAAGCGATTTACAACAAGTTTGTGCAGTTTAGGTTGCTGGATTTTTTAAACCAGTGCACCTTACGAAAACATAAAAGATTAAGGATGGAAATATAGAAAAGAGGCCCAGTGTCTGCATCGCATAGTTTGTCCACCAGAGAGCACTTGCATGTTTATTTTCCAACTGGAAAGAGTCCCACTCAGTACTTGGTAACCATTCTTTAATAGCCACACTAAAAGGATCTTTGTGAAATTAATATTATTCTGAACAAAATAATATTATTGGAATAAAATATTTTGACAGAGCGACACTTGGAAGTGTGTCAGCCACGTCGGTTTTGCACCGATCTGCCAAGCGCTGCTTTGGCTTCACAATGGCTGTGTGGCATTATCATGCGGCGACGCCGTCGATATATGCAGTTACTAAGCGAGCGGCTCTTGTTGCTCGTTCATTCATATTGATTGCACTCATCAGCTATTCATTAAACATCTGCTCTCTTGTTCTGCCTCTTGCGCTGATGAAGCAATCTCTGTTTGAATGTTTAACACCTCTCTAATTCCCCGCTGCTCTGTGTATGTGTGTGTATTGATGTTTACATAGCTCAGTCATTACTGTGAACCTGCCTGATAATGAACCAACAGCCTCAGACACCCAGTGATATTAATACAATCACTGCAGAAAGGACCTTTTCACTTCTCACTACTGTCCAGTGCAAACCGTGTGTGTCTACAACCTGCCAATATTTTACAAAATAAAAATAATATTCAAGCTTAAAAAGGTCAAATCCATGAAGGGATATGTAATCCTTTAATTTTAATTTAGACATTAAAATCGTGGAAAAAATAGAGATGCACGGTTTTCACTCAGCAAACAGAAAATTTAATACAAAATATATGCAAAAGTTTAAATCTTTTGCATAAGACACAATACTGTTTTGTCCAATACTTAAGTAATTAGCAAATATCTGCACAACTAATGACATTCCCATCAGCCTCAGCTGTACTTTGTGCTAGTTAGCATGCTTTTTCTTTTTACTTTTAGTACATCTGCACTTACAAAGTACGTATTGTTGCATGCAGTGTGCAAACAATTGGGACATACTGCTTCATCATGACGTTGCACCTTGAACTTTGACCCTCTTGCTCATATATCTGCTGTGCAGAGCATTGTGAGTCAGAGTAGCCAGGAAAGCATGCTGGCTTGCATCCTGCAAAATGCGACAGGATGTAGTAGGACATCCTGGTATTTTTTGGCATACTGCGTTTGACATACTCTGTTTTGGGCTGTCAATCGATGAGAATAATTAATCACATGATTGTCCATAGTTATGGCAATTAATCGCAAATTAATCACACATTTTTTTATCTGTTCAAAATGTACCTTAAAGGGAGATTTGACAAGCAACACTACAGGGGATTAGCATAAAGTGGGCATGTCTGTAAAGGGGAGACTCGTGGGTACCCATAGCGCAAGTGGAGCGTTATTTAGCCTCCCTCGCTACTATAACAACGTTGGTACCAACGGATTCCTTAGGTTTTCTAGTTTGATATGATACCAGTGATTTCTGTCCTTAAAGTCTCACAGAGCTGCTAGCATTCGTCTTTACTTTGAATTTGTGATGTAAACAGTAGAGTTGTGAAAAAAATGCTAAAACAAATAATCTTACAGCATACTGGACACAAGTGCAAAAAAACAAAAACAAAACTAAGAAACTTGCATTTCCCCGTTATCTAGGTAGTTTAACACCCAGGCGTAAAGGGACCTTCACGTAACGTTATCAAGCAGCAGCTGTGGTTCTGAGGGTAGAGCAGGTCATCCACCAATCGGGAAGGTCGGTGGTTCGATCCCCGGCTCCGGGTCATATGTTGAAGTGTCCTTGAGCAAGGCACTTAACCCCAAATTGCTCCTGAAGGCTGAGCCATCGGTGTGCAAAGTTGGGCAAAGTTGGCACTTTGCATGGCAGCCTCTGGCATCAGTGTATGAATGTGTGTGTGAATGGGTGAATACTAACATGTAGTGTAAGACTAGACTAGAAAAGCACTATATAAATGCAAGTCCATTTACCATTTTATTTGTTAGTTCATTATTAGTTAATCAAAAAATATGGATAGATTAATGAACATAATCATTAGTCGCAGCTCTATACTCCTGTAGGAAGCCATACAAAATAGTCTTTATCTACTAACAGTGTAAACGACCTGATACCCACAGACTCAATGTGACTTCCTAGAGGAATCCAATGTTAACCTGCATATTATGAAATGTTGGCAGGATAACATAAGTTGCCTGAGTGACCATGCAAATCAACTCGCAAACAACAGCTTTTCCAACAAACAGATATTTCTTTTAAGCATAAAGAGAAGATCCGTAATCTTAGGGAGTGCTGTTAGTATTGTGAAAGAGGAGAAAACTGGTACCCTTTGCTCTGAATTAGGTGTAAGCTTGTAAGTTCAGTTGAAGCGGGTGTGGTTCAAAGCTGGGAACTCTACAGTAGTCACACTTTCTGTTCCGTGTAAAGGCAGGGTTGGGCGTGTTTCAACTCTGCAGTGCGACCCTTCGTAGTATTACATCAGACTGCTGTGAAGCAAGACACCATCACTCATTCCCTCACAGTCAGCACAGCCAGCGTCGCTCTGTGATGACGCCTTTAAGCTGCAGGCTGTGTGTCCGTGTTGGATCAGCGTCTGTAATCCAGTCAGAGAGAGAGAGAGAGAGAGAGACTTGACCTTGGGCGAGGCAGCGTGGAAACGGTGCACGCCCGTGTTGCATTCACTGTCTGTCGTAAACACAGGTAGATGTCAAACGTGTGCACCTGTTGGAGGCAAAATGAAACTTCTGTTTCAGGGAAGCATTGAAGTAATTCCTTTTATATTTTTATATACGAAATAATTTGTTGTGGTTGTCTGTAGAGAATCCCAGGTGCAATTAGTTTGTTTTTTTATTTCCACTTTGATGAACACCCAGTCGGTGCTTTTAAAGACATTATACTCAACTAAATAAAGGCTTTTAAAATCATTTTTCTCTTTGCTCCGCCTAAGAGTCCCTGAAGAGCGTTCTCGTGAACGTGAAAAGCCTTTTCCACTTCAAGAGCACCTTGAGGTTTCCTGGATTTACTGCATGTGTAACTGAGCCTCCGCAGTCTTTTACTGTAGATTAGGTAATCCATGGAGCATGCTGTGAACAGTTTTCATCGGCACTGTTTCTTAAGTAGAAAGTCATTCAAATGTTGTCAGTGTAAATTATCTGAAGTAACGGAAAGATTGTTCCCGGAAAAATATTTAAAGGGGACCTATTATACTTTTGTGCTTTTTCCCTTTCCTTTTAGTGTATTATATCGTTTTTTTTTGTGCATGTAAAAGGTCTGCAAAGTCACAAAGCCTACGCCAAAGGGAGTTACGCTCCCCCAACAGAAACACTGCTTCTAAACGGCTTGAAACGCCTCGCTTGAAGTCCCGCCTTTTCTTCTGTAACGTGGTGATGTCACTAAGTACATATTTGCATAATAACCTGCCTAGCAGCTAGTTTGGCACGCCCTCAAACAAAGCTAGTTAGAGCGGAGCTTGAGCGCAGTCTGAAGAGTTTGGTTTGGTCGACCAATCACAACAGAGTGATCCAACTGACCAATCAGAGCAGACTGGTGTGCTGGATCCTGGGAGTGTGTGAGGTTTTATATGTTTTTTTTACGAGACGTGCATGACCATATGAATTTCCCCTTGCGGGATAATAACGTTGACCGATTTGTTGTATCGGTTCACATGACATCCCCTAGTGGTGTTAACATATCCCCATCTAGATTCATCTCGCCAGTCCTGGATATCCAACTGACAACCTTCTTGTCACCAGCCCACCTTTAACCTCTAACCATGTTAACATCATCCAGCGTGATGCGTCTTACTGCTACACAGCTCTAAACTCTACCTCATGTCAACCTGAAAATGTGGATCAACTTTTATCACATAAATAAACAGGGTTTAGGCTGGTTTATCCTCCGTTATGTGCCTGTAAATATCGGTGTAATGGGTCGGCCAGACACGCATTCACTTCAGAAAAACCCCCCATGTCTGTGTCCTCTTGCAGCAGAGCAGCTTTTAAAAGTTGTTTGCTTCCATTTCTGTGGACTCTATCCCATTTGAAGCGTGATGGATAGCCAGCATCCTCACATCATCACGAGCTGCACCAGCCTCTCTTCGCCGCAGCTCACATTAAAGGGTCGAGGAAAAAAAAACGGTTTCTATATGTGTCATTCCCTTTTGGGATCTAGGTGGTTATATTTAGTCTGGGGTTTTGTCCACTGTGTAATGAAGTCCACGCCGCGTCTGGCCAAGAGATGATAAGCCTTTTTTTTCAAGGGAGGTAATGTGCAGGCTCAGGGGCTTCCTCGTCTCGGCCGATTCGGGTCGCGCCGAGCCCCCGAGAATACCGATCACTGCTGCGGATGCAAATGAGGAGGGGGGGGGGGGGGAACTTTCCTCAAGGTCGAAAAAAGATTCTTGCAGAGCAAATTAGGTCAGATGACTCCTTGCCCGTTGTGGCTTTTTAAATTTGCACCGGGCCCCGGCAGAAATATGATCCATCTTCTGGCTGGTAATGAGAGTATTATTTAAAAAAAAAAGAAAAAAATACATCTTTCATTACTTTTCTCTCTCTTCCCTGTTTCGATTTACACCTACCGTGCTTAAAAGTTCAGCAAAGAGATAGGAGACGGCGTCAATTATAAGATGCAGATCAGTGCTGTGGGCAGCCACATTATTTATACGATGTACCAAGATGTATAAAACTGATACCTCAAGTTGGAAATGTAAACAATAGAACACAAAGTAACAGCACATATATAATATAAAATGTATAATCTTCTCTCAACACAAGTCGCAATTCGAAAATTCAACAACCTTCCTCACCCAAGAAGCGTATCGGCTTTTCTGAAGTTACAGTTATGATTCACCTCATTAGACGACTGAGCAACATTTACAGTGATAACCGAGAATACAGATGCTGAGTCATTAGTGTGGAGGAAACTCGCACATTTGAATGCTCTTTCTGTCAATCACGTATTCTGTGTTCTGGCGATACTGAATTTCAATCACAACAAAGTTATCATCCTTACCAGTCATGCTAACACTTTAAAGCTGCACACACAGAGCGCTCCAGGGATGACGTATTTTTGTAGGCCAATCCGGAAGTTAGCGCCGCCCCGGGATCCCTCAACAAAAAGCCAATGGGATTTTTCCATTTCCATTTCTAATGCATTTCATCACCATAAAACCTTGAGTTGTGTCTGTGTTTGAAAAGGTGTTGCGACACTAAATAAACCTTCTCGCCTTAAGTTCTGAAGCCAATTTGGACTTGTAGTAAACCTGCAAAATGTTGCTGAAAGTAAAGTTCAGGTGTTTTTCATTTGGTCATTTTCTTTGGATGACCAACACAGACAAAAAAACTATATTTGGACCAACATATAAAATCAGTTGAGCCAACTTACTGTATATTGTCAGGCTCATCAGTGCTTGTCCCCTGATTTATACATCAAACAAAGCATTTCATATGACACATGAGAGGAGTGCACGCTACAATTAACATTTTTTTAGGTTTTTATTCCCAAGAGGAGATAAATGGTACATATTTACAAGATTAATTAATTAATTAATTAATTAATCACACACTTTTTTATCTGTTCAAAATGTACCTTAAAGGGAGATTTGTCAAGTATTTAATACTCTTATCAACATGGGAGTGGGCAAATATTCTTGCTTTATACAAATATATGTATATATTTATTATGGGAATCAATTAACAACACAAAACAATGACAGATATTGTCCAGAAACCCTCACAGGTACTGTATTTAACATGTTCATCTCAGAGTTTTCAGTCAGAGGTCAAGGGACCCCTTTGAAAATGGCCATGACAGTTTTTCCTCGCCAAAAATGTAGCACAAGTTTGGAGCGTTGTTTAACCTCCTTCATGACAAGCTAGTATGACATGGTTGGTGATGGATTCCTTAGGTCTTCTAGTTTTATATGATTCCAGCATCTTTACTCTAGCTTTAAAATTCAGTCCCTTACAACATCGGAAAGATCGATTAATGCATTAAAGAAATTAGTAGCGTTAAAACTAATTTGCGTTGGTTAACGTGTTATCGTGTTAACATTGACAGCCCTAGTGATGATATATCCAGTATAATTGTGCCCCCTTGTGGCCAATTAATCAATTAATGCAGTTTAAACACTGATTCAGAAGTTTGATGATCAAATAGGTTGTAAACTCTCGCTTCACAAGATTATAAACCAAATTTTCTGCAAGTGGAAAATGAGTGAACACATGCCCGAATGTCCATACAGTAGCATACAGTTCAACAATTACAACTCACAGCAGAGTAAAAGTGTGTGTATGTGTGTGTACACATAACTGTGGTACTAGAAGTACAAGAAGTGGCTGTGCAAGACCGTTTACTATGGACCGTTTGGCTAATAATATTACAGTTGACCTTTGTTTGCACTTCTAATTAAGTCATTTAGATAATATGGTTAAACGGGGGATTTGGTCACAACTTAATTAACCTCATTTAAGACTTTTTTTCTTGTCAGCTCTCTGCGACAAAGAGGTCTCCGGCACAGCTTTGCCTGAATATAACCGTTACATGCTCAGCAAATTGCAGAAAGTGCTTTGTCATTTGTGATGCCGGTTTCTTCTTTACACATCACGCAGCTCAAAACAGAATATGTCCGACATAGACACTGTATATTAAACAAAACATATAGAATAGAAAATGACTCTCTTATACGGAAGTCTTTTCTCGTTCTTCACACTGTCAGTTACTTCTCCTAAATTGATTTGGCGCCAGACGACGGGAGTGCCGTGTTTTAAAAATTGAAACAGCTTATAGTTGCTGCTATTAATAGAAGCGGGGGCTCCCGCTGGCGTGCAGCACTAACCAGATTAAATCATTATGCACTCACTTTCAGTTATCCTGACTGCTGTAAACATCCGACATGTGTGGTTTAATTTAATGTTTTTCTCTTTTTGTTTCCAGGTCCCATCAGCAGCGTCCTGGTCAACACGTACGGCTGCAGGCCCATCGTCATGATGGGGGGCTGCCTCTGTTCCACCGGCATGATCTTAGCTTCCTTCTGCACCAGCGTGGTGCAGCTTTACCTCTGCATAGGAGTTATCGGTGGTGAGTTCATCCAAATCCACTTAAGTTAATTAAATAAGCCTCTACTTCTAAGTAGCAGGTTAAAAATACAACCGTTGTAGCAGGAAGAGCATTTGTGTTTGTTTACTCCATCTATTTGGGTTCTTTTCCTTAATTTTATTAGGCTGTGATTTAATATAATTATATATGTTACTTACTACAACTTACTCTTAGTAAGGGTTGACAAATATAGAGGACTGAACCTGCCAAAATCAAATAAAATTACTTGATAAATGAATAAATGTCATTAAATGTAGCTCCTTCATTTGCATTATAAGGCAGAAATGCATAAAGAAATGTATAAAAGAAAGAAAGAAAGAAGTTTGAAAATTGTGCATAAATACATAAATAAATGCATACATTTAAAGATAGATACAAAATAAATAAATAAAAAATAAATTCAATAGTAAATAAATAAATTAAGAAATTTATATATATAAAAAAGAACTACATTAATGAATAAAAAGGGAAAATTAAACAGAAATGTAAATAAATAAATAAGGGAGTTAATACAAAGATAAATAAATAAAGAAGCAAATTAAAACAGAAATATCATTTTAGATCACGTTAATGGCTACATTTATTTTTAATAGTTTTGCTACAGTTAATGACATATTTATTTATTCATCAAGTTATTTATTTATTCATTTATTTTTGGTTTTAGCAGGTTCTGTCCTCTGTAGACAAATAGCAGACTACCTCCACCAAAATAACGTTGTTCCCTCATGAAAGCTGAAATGCTCCCTTCCCTTATTTGGCTTTATCAAATCTTTTAAGGCATATTTCAAAAAAGAAATGGGAATATAATATTAAAAAGTATGTTTTCTTTAGTGTATAATCACCTAAAAATAAGTATCATTAGCTTAGAATGAGCCGTTAATATCTACATACGGAGCGGTTCCTCTTCACGGAGTCTGCCATGTTCATCTACAATAGCCCAGAATGGACAAACCAAACACTGGCTCTAGGCAGGGCCATGACACGTTTTTGCGCCGGCCACAGTAGTTCTCCTACACGCTTGGCACACGGGAGAAGTTTCAGTTGGTTGCAATCTGCAACTTCACTGCCAGATGCCGCCAGATCCTTACACACTGCACCTTTTAAAGCGAGCAGGTCTGAGGTACGCAGTTGTTTGGTTTCTTATTTAGGTGAGTAAGAAGTCAAATAGTTCCTTTTCTAAGTGTTGCAGCACGATTGTTACCAGTCTAAAGTTGCTCTGTCATCTTTTCTGATAGGTCTTGGACTAGCCTTCAACCTGCAGCCAGCGCTGACTATGATCGGTAAATACTTCTCAAAGAAGCGTCCCATTGCTAACGGGCTGGCGATGGCGGGCAGTCCGGTGTTCCTCAGCACCCTGGCTCCCCTCAACCAGTGGCTCTTCAACCACTTCGGCTGGAGGGGCAGCTTCCTCATCCTGGGCGGCCTGGTGCTGAACTGCTGCGTGGCCGGTTCCCTCATGAGGCCTCTGGCACCGCCGCCCAGCAAGCTCAAGAAGGACGAAGAGTTGGCCATCGTCGCCACGACGACGACGAAAGAGAAACGCAGCGCCTGGCAAATAGTCAACAAGTACCTGGACTTGACGCTCTTCAAGCACAGGGGCTTCCTCATTTACCTGTCGGGCAACGTCATCATGTTCCTGGGCTTCTTCGCGCCCATCGTCTTCCTCGCGGCCTTCGCCAAGGACATGGGCGTGGACGAGTACTCGGCCGCCTTCCTGCTCTCAATTCTGGCTTTCGTCGACATGTTCGCCAGGCCCACCATGGGGCTGCTGGCCAACTCGCGCTGGGTCCGGCCCAGGATCCAGTACTTCTTCAGCTTTGCCGTGCTGTACAACGGGGTGTGCCACATCCTCTGCCCGCTGGTGGAAGACTACACCGGTTTGGTGGTGTACGCCATGTTCTTCGGCTTCGCCTTTGGCATGGTCAGCTCGGTGCTGTTTGAAACCCTGATGGACCTGGTCGGGCCTCAGCGGTTCTCCAGTGCCGTGGGACTCACCACCATCGTGGAGTGCTGCCCGGTCCTCCTTGGTCCACCTCTAGCAGGTACCATCTGTCTGTCTGAGAGCATATTTCATTCAATTAACAACACAAAACAATGACAGATATTGTCCAGAAACCCTCACAGGTACTGCATTTAGCATAACACAATATGCTCCAATCATAACATGGCAAACTGCAGCCCAGCAGACAACAACAGCTGTCAGTGTGTCAGTGTGCTGACTTGACTATGACTTGCCCCAAACTGCATGTGATTATCATAAAGTGGGCATGTCTGTAAAGGGGAGACTCGTGGGTACCCATGGAACCCATTTACATTCACATATCTTGAGGTCAGTGGTCAAGAGACCCCTTTTGAAAATGGCCGTGACAGGTTTTCCTCACCAAAATTTAGTGTAGTAAGTTTGGAGTGTTATTTAACCTCCTTCACGACAAGCTAGTATGAGATTCTTTAGGTTTCCTAGTTTCATATGATGCCAGTATCTTCACTCTAGCTTTCAAACTGATCACGCCACAACCTCCAACAGATGCATTAATGCGTTAAAGGAATTAGTGGCGTTGAAACGAATTTGGGTTATTATCACGTTAACTTTGACAGCCCTGATATTTATAGCACTGACTTTTGTCTCCTAATGTTTACACTCTGACAGAGGGGGTTCAATATAAGTGGAGAAACTGCAACACAGATAATACGATGATAGCTTCTCTTGTGTCGGGCTCTACGGCTCTCTGCTCCCTCGAAGGCCAACATTGTCAAGATCGTATGTCAAATTGTGATTGACATACGAACCATTTTTAAATACGTGCATGACCTTTACTCAAATGGGTAGAATTAATAATAGTTGACATATAAGACAAGTTTTCTGTAATGTACATCTCAGTTCTACTTGGCAATACTTAAAGATTTTATATAACTGTGCAGCTACTTAAACATTTTAAAACCTTTGTGCTGTCTTGCAGGGAAACTGGTCGACATCACAAAAAACTACAAGTACATGTATTTTTGCTGCGGAGCTGTCGTGATTCTGGCCAGCATTTGGCTCTTCATCGGAAACTTCATCAACTACAGACTCCTGGATCGCGAGCGCAAGAGCGCAGAGATGTACAAACGGACTGAGACGGAAGATCCGGATAAGAAGGAGGCCGACGGGGAAGCCCAGGCGTCGCAGGAGCTGATGGAAAAAAACGAAAAGGGCGACGAACCCATGCAGCGGGAAACCAACATCTAGATCCTTCTGCTCTTGCCAACAGCCCACCCTCACCCTTCGCGACAACCTCGCAAAAACGCCCTCCACTACGATCAAACTGAGCCCCAAAGCCAAGAGGTGCCTCTCGGTGTTCCACCAGGCTCTATTCGGGGTCCTCTGCACTTCTCTAAAACTACCTGCCAAAGCAACAACTGCGTTGTAGGAGGCTGTGGGGCGTATTATCTGTTTGTCAAAGAGCATCAGCTGTGACTGTAACAGAAATATTAACCACAGGGGAAAAGTGTAAGATAACTGTATGCATGTGAGGAGACTAAAAGTCAGAAAATGGAATGGAAAACAGTGTAGTACTAACTGTATTTTCTTTTTTTTTGCCACGTTCACCTCATATCGGATTTACTGTAAATACATGACTGCAACTCGGGGGAGAAAGTACAATCAGACACAAATACAATCAGGATGTGGGATTATAGTTTCTGTAAGAACTCCAAAATAGTGTGCGAGCTAACATGAGCAGCAAATCCACAGATGTCGGCAGATAATCGGGAAAATTAGTCAGACAATCAACTTGAGAAAAGTATTAGCAGCTACAGTTTAACGTATTTCGGTTGATCTCCATTTGTCCCAACGAGTCCAAACATTCCAAGCCGCAGCAGCAAGCGTCATTCCGTTCTTCCTACAGTGTTTTTTCCGATATGACGTGAATGCAGTGCCAGCGGGTCGCCACCGTTCCAACAGCACCAGCAAACTGAATTCATGTTCCCAAATAAAAAATCTGTCTCTTCCTTCACAACACACTAAAAGTCTTAAAACGTAAACAAGGTTAAATTAACAAGAGGAAGCCGGTTAGAAGGACCTTCCTGTTAGCGATTTGATGCTAACAACAGCCAGTGTCCGTTCTGGGTGAAGCTTTGATCTAACACTGATCCCTAACTGTGCGTTCACACCACGAGTAACATTTTTGACAAACTGTGGACAGTTCGAGGCTCTGAATGTACCAACTGTACGGTCAGATCAGACGTGCTACAATCACAGGTGCTAATTTGTTAGCATAGAAAACCAAGAATCAGTCTTTAAAGCTGGGGACACACCGACCCGACATGAGAGAACTAGCTACGACGAAGGCCGCCTGTTGAGTCGCCTCACGTCGCCTTTGTCTTGCAAAGTTGCACTCAAACACAACGTAAAGACGACAGCCAACGGCCACACACTACGTACTTGGTAAATAACTCTCCCTACGAGCAGGCGGCGGTAGTCTGTATTCGTCATTCAAAAAGGGAAACCAGAAGACCGAGGACGGCGGCTATACAAGCCGTTGTTAGGATACGTACATGAAACAAAAGCAGCGTTTGCCGACCATTTTCACAACACTCACTCGCCACTTAGCTTCATCCCAGATGGCCATGTCTCTGTGAAAATATAAAAAATATCAGTGATTTCTCTCACTGACGAGCTGCTGCATCGGCCGGAAAAACTCCCGCGGGCAGACTAGAGGCGACGGTGCAGAACACCGAAACATGTCCAACGGATGCTCACCGACGACCCCAAACTGCCCGACGACCGACCGTCGTCTTGGTCTGTCGGGGCCTTAAGATGTCTCTTCCAGTAGTCTTTCACATCAAAGTTGTGGAGGACTGTTTTGAAAGGCTGGAATCAAGGCTGCTATTTTAGGCTAATTGGTGAAATCCTATCAATAGGGAACAAAAGAGGAGCTGACTGGATGGTGGCAGCTGTCGAGCCTGGCTGATTTTTCCTTGGTCGGTCAGCTCCGCAGGAAGGAAAAAACCCTCCCGATAACTTGTTGCTCGCAGTGTGAACGCAGCGTTAGCTAATCCAAGCGCACTCAGAGATCCATCTGGTGATATGTGTCAAAGCAAGATCTCTGTTTTAAAATGGCATTTTGGGTGCCATAAAATTCCCACTTCCATAAATAAAGAACAGATGTGTTCACAGCTGGTGACGCTGGTGCCCCGCGTATTATGCTGCCCGCCTGAGCACCGTAACACCGTGTAGTAAAATCCTGCACAAAATGTCCCACTTTTTTTTCGATCAAGTTATAAAAGGCTTCCTGTAAGTCGTCACTCGGATACAGAGAAACGACAGGCCATACTTCACCCCCACCCTCCAAACATCTTTATAAAACTGCTGCAATTAAATGAGTTTAATTACGGTTGAATGTAATTTCCTCTGTGGGCCTTAACAAGGTATTAATGACCAAAAACCATCTGCATAATGGTGGTTTTTCCTACACACACAGAGCTCATGAGCAATATCATTTCTCATCTTTTACTGCAGGTATACAGGGAAATGTATTTATGGTGGTCAGCGCGACACTCCAAGTCTATGATACATTGCCTTAAATGTAATGTAAAGAATGCAGGGGAGTGAATACTTGGTAGTATTATACGAAGCTGTTAAATGTGACCCACGTTTTTTTTTTTAACTTTAAAACTCCAGTTTGTCTCCTAACACGTCTGTATTAATGTTAAAGCTATGAGATTACGTGATGTCCTGTAACTAATTCACTAACAAACGTTCACAACGAGTATTGTTAAAACATTTGAAGGAACACTACTGACGCTACTAACTGCTGATGAAGTAAACCAGTATTTTCAATTTTTCGTATTGTGCGCCAAAAAACAAACGTGCTGGATGAACATATCACGTAACTGTTGCTATGAATGTCAATATTGTTCAGTGTTCTATCCATTCCACGTGTTTTTTGTAAAATGTCATCCTGCTGTGCTGTTGATCAGTTCTCACGTCGTCCTAACAAAGCCAGACACATTCTAATAATAACAAATGTTATTTTCAAAGCAATCACGAACAAAAAAAAAATGTTATTGTCCCTCGTTTTTCGTGCTTTGAATAGTCAAATGTGTATTCATGAAAATGGATGTCCAGCTGTGTGGCGGTGGCTCTCAACCTGAGACTCATCGTGACCAAACGGCTATGTTACTGTGAAACCCTGTTTGTTGTGTTTAGCTGGAGTTCTGACGGTATCAGTTGGACATCGTTGAGAATATCTGCTATGACATTTATTGTAAATACGATTTTATTTTTTTTGAAAGATTTGCACACTTTAGGTCTCAGCTCAACGAAGCGCTCAACTTCTTCGGGCTTGCTTTTGGTCTACTTCCATTTTAGAGATGATAGTCTCGGGGTTTTGACCGTTTCACCTCCAGCAACATGCGGTCAAACTCAAGTCTGCTTCACACACCTTGCGTGCTATGACGAGGTGGAAGTAACAAAAAAAAAACAAATGGACGTTAAATGAAAATATGTGTGATGGAGTATCAAGTGATTTGATTAATTTAAAGCTGATTTGACTAAAAATCAGTCGTGATGTGACAAAAACGGAGCCGCATTTCATCATTTTCATCAGCTTACTTTCATCATTCACAACACTAAAATGATATTTATCATTTAAGGAGGTGAAGTGGCCTCAAGGGTGGAAGTAACAAGACGATGGCGAAGAGATGATGAAAATGCTCACGAATTATTATTATTATGTTGAATACTCTGATTGGTCAATCACGGCGTTCTGCGGTCTGTAATTTCTGTATAACAGACCGTTGCTATGTATAACAGACCGTTGCTATGGGCGCAGCTCTGATGTCGGACTCTGGCGGACCGTTTTTATGTCAAAATATTGATTTCTTCAGTAAGTAGCCGTGTAATAAGCGGGATAATGTACAGCTAGCGGGTCATTGTTGTGAAAGAATCCCCCTGCGTGTCGGGTCAGTGTATCTTTTGGTCATTTGATTTTCCTTTCACAAACGGATATTAAAAAAACAAAAAATTAGTAGTTATTTGATTTTCGTTTTAAAATACAAAAATGAATATTGAAATACGAGGCGTTTTTCTTTATAGGGGTCAAAAAGAGCGTGTATGAGGACGGTGCTGTGTAACTGAAGGTGATGGACATGGATCAGTATGTAGTTTATTTGAAACAATGAAAGAGTGTGTCTCAGGGAAGAAGACATGACGTCATGTCACAGCACCGTCGTCATACGCGCTCTTACTTTATAAATGGCAACTTCTGGTTGCAGAATATAAAAAATCTAGGCGTTTTCTAGTGATTTTATTTTTTGATTTTAGAATCAACCCGTTTTTTAAGTTTAGTTCATCCCTTTTTGACCCCGATACAGAGGAGCCATGAAAATGTCACATTTTACAATGTGGGACCTTTAAAGGTTCCATATTGTAAAAAGTGACATTTTCATGTCTGTTACATTATAAAACAGGTTTAAGCGCTTTATTAATACTGTTAAACTATCAAAACGCTCAATATATGGAGAAACACACACAGCATTCAGAAATACGTGCGTTTGAAACAAGCCGTTTATAATTTCTGTCCATTTGTGATGTCACAAATATACAATATTTAGACCATCATTACACAGTTTTAAACATAAACATTCTAAATGTGTCCCAGTTTATTTCCTGTTGCAGTGAGTATGTGAATAACATCAGCTGACAGGAAGTAAACATTGACCTAAGCCGTTGCTTAGCAACGCAATTCCGTTGAAATGAGCTAAAACGGAGCGTTTCAGACAGAGGGTGAATACAGGTATATTCAGACAGACAGTATGAGGAAAATAAAGTTGTTTTTTTAACATTACAGCATGTAAACATGTTTTAGTAGAAATACAAAGTATGAACCTGAAAATGAGCACGATATGGGACCTTTAATTTGAAATGCACCGACAGCCTTATCCGTTATACTGCACAGCATCTCCTGAAATTTTGTTTTTCTTTCTTTTTTATGTGTAACAGTATATTTAGAAATAAGTTTAATTTGAGGTTTGCTTAATAAGACTTCCATTATTAATTCATTTTCATCACTTTCTTTGTCTTCAATTTCTTTCTTCCAAACTTGAGGCGATAAATGGCAATTTTAGTGTTGTGAATGATGAAAGTAAGATGGTAAAAATGATGAAACACGGCTCTGTTTTCATCACGTCACGACTGTTTTAGTCAAATCGGCTTTATATTAATCCAGTCACATGATAATCCATCATTTCTCGTCCCATTTTTATCAATTAATTCTTGTCACTTCCACCCCTCATAGTGAGTTTAACTCTCCTAAGTCTGATTCATTCTGATCCCATAATGCACATCACCAGCATTTCATGCCGATATTAGGCAGTATTTTTCTATTGCCACAACCGTACCTTCCTCATCATATAGCTTTAAGTTAATGAACACCTGATGAATGTTTAACCTATCCTGCTTGCACTTAATAATTAGTGGAAAGAAGGGAACACGTCACTATGCTTGTTGTACACAATGACTCTCAGTGAGGGAGAGATGGACCGCTGTACAATCACTTTCTACCAAATAACACTGCCCCCTGCTGGTTTCAAACCGCCTCGACCAAAAGGTAAAGAAAGCCAAGCTTCTTCCCTTTCAACACATCTTTTTGTAATGACCAAACAAGGTTTAGTGCATCTTTTCTTTTCTTTTTGTGGGGGGTATTGTCGGTTTTAATATACTTTCTTGGTATTTATATGTTTAAAGTATACAACCTTGTAATGGTTTAATGAAACTAAGGGGAATACCATTGAATTTCAACAGTAGAGTTTATGAATTTTTCTCTAGAATAAGAACAAAAGAGCAACGTTATTTTTCTATAATTGCTATTTTTTCCTATTAAATACTACATAGTTGTTTATCCCTTGATATTAAATCTGTGAGAAGGGCTCTCCAGTTAGATGCTGTTTTCATTTTAAGACGACATAAGCCAAAAAACAAAGGTTTGGGAGCTGTAGGTTCAGAGGTGGTATTCTCCTTACTGTGTTCAAAATTTAAGCAATACATTTCTATGTTTTTTTGGGTTCATAATGTTTATTCTAAGAACAACGCTGATAATTTAACCCCTCTGAGACCCACAGTAGACCCAGTTTTATTTATTTTTCTTTAGGGGGAGATAGCAGGTCAACAGTAGATGTCACATAGAAGTGGTGAACATCATCTGAAAGCTGGGAACCTGGAGATTAATTTGAGATGCTGCTCAGCACTGTGTGTCAAGTTCTAGTCATATATCGGGAATATTTAAAATACATTGTGAAAGTGTGTAAGGGTTTAGAAAGGATTATGACATTATGAAAGGAGTATATGACATCCATTCCCATGCTCTATTATGCCTCATCAGTTGATACCATTTGTTACATAAGATTTGGTGCTAAATTTAACCTTTTATTCACCACTCGAGAATTGATAAAATGATCGATAATCCCTCCAAAATACCACATTAAGACGCCAAGACCTTGAGGAACACCATAGAAAAAGCCATGCTGTGATTTGGTGTCAAATACTTTTGACATTTTTTAGATTTCTGCAAGAATTACTATTTTTTTGGCGATTAGATGGCGAGCACTTCTGTTGTGTAAACTGCTCATAAACCCCCTTATTGTCAATCTAGCTAGGAAAGCCATCCATCCTCTGAATGCTCTAGGTCTCTAGTTTGATCCATCCATCCTCTGAATGCTCTACGTCTCTAGTTTGATCCATCCATCCTCTGAATGCTCTAGGTCTCTAGTTTGATCCATCCATCCTCTGAATGCTCTAGGTCTCTAGTTTGATCCATCCATCCTCTGAATGCTCTAGGTCTCTAGTTTGATCCATCCATCCTCTGAATGCTCTACGTCTCTAGTTTGATCCATCCATCCTCTGAATGCTCTAGGTCTCTAGTTTGATCCATCCATCCTCTGAATGCTCTAGGTCTCTAGTTTGATCCATCCATCCTCTGAATGCTCTAGGTCTCTAGTTTGTGGCTGTAAAGTTTCATGAGGCTGTGATTATCCTAGAGGTCACTACAGGTCATTTTATACAGTGAGGTCAAAAAAATGGTTTCACTACAATGAAATGTCTCCTATGGGGACTAACATCATCACACATGAATACAGTTGGGCTCATTGGATCCACCAGAGTCTCAGCTTTACAGTGATAACCAATTTATGTAATTCCAAGACTGTTTAGGGACCCCAGTATGCAGAAATATTCAAATATATAATTTTTAGAATTGGCGAAAAAAACACATTTATACTGCATTAAAATAATGCATAGGTTTTGAAAATGGCCATGCCAGTTTTTCATCGCAAAAATTTAGCCTAAATTTGGAGCGTTATTCAGCCTCCTTCTTGATAAGCTGGCATGACATGATTGTCACCAATATCTTCCTTAGGTTTTCTACTTCCATATGATACATGTACCTTCACTCCAGCTGTAAAAGTGAACCTGCTACAGCCTCTGAAAGACAGTAAAGTCGGTCGGGATCGTGGGTCTCAGGGTGGGTTAAATCCAAGCGGAGATAATTGATTTAATCTGAAATGCACCGATAGCCTTATCAGTTATACTGCATAGCATCTCCTGAATATTTGTGTTTCTTTCTTTTTATGTGTACAGTATATTTAGAAACAAGTTTATTTTTGAGGTAAGACCAAATTTAGCAGAGAGAGGTTAAAAGAATATGAAATACTTTAACCCCTCTTGGATTATTTCTGTACACGCACATACGTGTTGTTTGATAAATGAAGTGTTCCCTTTAGCTCTGGCTGAAAACTGTTTTATTAACTACTGTATAGTTTTTTTCCTCCTGATATGTGGAAGCAATATGTAAAGGTTCCTGGAAGAGATGTCACTTAAGTTTCCTGTATAGGATTTACACGCAGTCGTCGGCTAACACGGTGTTTATCTGATAGTTTCGAACATTCACACGGGTCCGATCATGAAGTTCGGAGTCGAGGAAACATAGTTTTTATAATCTTTAGTTCTGGACCTGGATGAAATTGAATGTTTTTATTTGGATCAGAATTCTGATTTTGGATTTTCACATTCAAAACTCCATTTGGGAAACGCTGATTTTTTTAAATAAGCTATAATCTCTGCCCTCCTTTCCCTTGTGAGCCAACGGGATCATATCTGCCTCCATTTAAGTGTTTTATTGCTTAACAAAATTCCAATCTGCAGAACTAAATCTTGCAACTTGTTGAACAAACTAGATATTTGTTTCTGGATTGATGTGGTAAGAAGAAGAATTGTATACGAGGTGGTTTGCTACTGGGAGGCTGCAGGACTGTTGATAACATCTCTGTGCCTTATTGTGCTACACTGGCCGTTATAAAACGGGTGCGAACGCGGTAAAAATGGTCTTGCGTTGCTCAAACTGTGACATTTAGGTTCAATTCCTGCCCTACTGATTGTATGTGTCTTACTTATGTACCCAAACTTCACTCCGATCTGCAAATAATAACACCAGATGTAGTCTTAATATTTATAAGTTATTTTCTTTGTGTTTATAGGATGCAAATATTTCTGTGTGAACACTTTTTTAGGACAGTCTGGACCTCAGCACTGTAGTCTGTCTCAGCAGTGAACTCCAGTCCGTTATATACTGTACCGTCCTTCCAGTAGCAGACGCACCACCGTGTGCTCTCTCTCATCAGGGCGACCACACCGTACGGCATTAAAACAAACCGTCTTTCCACTACCTCTGCAGCCGTCACGTCAGAGCGAGGGAAAAAAAAGAAGTACCACACGGGTATAGAAAAACTGATTTTATGTTTCTTTTTTTGTGATTCTAATAGAAGGTTATCACTTATCACTGTAGCTGAATAAAATAAAAGTATATATCCAAAATGAGGCTTTGCCACGTGAGTCTGTTTATGATTTTTATGGGTTGACTGATGTTTTATCTAACGAGCTGTCTGAGGGGGAAAAGCTGCTATTAGTCAAACGCAGCATAATGTGTGTGAGATTACAAATAAATGCATTTTTCCGACTTATTTATTTGGTCACAGAGAAACCGCTAGTATTGACCACACATTTGATTCATATTTTATTTTTAAAGGACAATATAGGTCCCATATATGAGTAATTCTTAGTTAAACCAGCAGTAGGCAGTATATTTTTGGCATCATTGGGCAGCAATTCCATAATAACCTTTCAGCGTATTGTAATTCAAAGTGTTCTGAGAGACTTCTGTACCTCCTCATGGCTCTGTTATCAGGCTTTAGAAAATCTAGCCCGTGTTGGGAGACTTTGACCAATCACAGGTCATTTCATTGAGAGAGTGTTCCTATTGGCTGTGCTCTGGTCATGTGAGCCGGGTCACAAACTTTCTGCACTACAAGATGATTCTGAAAAAATTTGAGGTGAGAAATAGGCATTGATATAACGCAAAGTTTGTCCCGAAGTGGCCGCTGTATTTATACCCTGTAAACGCCTTACAGAAGATTGCTTCATTCAATTCCAATCCGGTCCCTACACCCTCAGTTCCTTTGAGGGTTTGACTCTTTTGTTGCTGTGAGGAATTTTGTTTGTATCTGCCTCTTGGCAACTCCTGAAAAGTGAAGCCAATGCTGAAGTGCCTTTAAAACTTGCATTCTTTCTAACAGCCAGCAGGGGGCGACTCCTCTGGTTGCAAAAAGAAGTCTGATTCTATAGAAGTCTATGAGAAAATGAAATCTCACTTGATTTATTACCTCAGTAAACATTGTCAACATGAGTTTATGGCAGGTATGGGCAAACTACGGCCCGCGGGCCGTATACGGCCTGTTGGGCTTTTTAATCCGGCCCGTCGAATATAGGTACAAAATTGTCCAAATTATAGTAAAGACCGCATTCATTTTGCCTTTTTCCTGCAATACCCGGCGTTTCAGTTGATCCCACTCCCCAGTACTGTACAGTACTTTGTTCTTTGGAGCACATGTGTTCCGAAGAACAAAGAGGTCATGTGGTGATATGCTGGCGGCCATCTTTGATTCCGCCATCTTTGTAGTTTTACAGTGCTCGCCCTGTTGTCTGTAGGCAGACATCTTGAGACAAGAAGCCATCTTGTCTCTCTCCCCCTCTCTCTCTCTCTCTCTCTCTCTCTCTCACACACACACACACACACACACACATGCTTACACACTTTGTTTGGTTTGTTTAGTTTAGTTATTTAGTTAGATTAATCAACATTCCAAATTGATAGTATAGCATATATAATGAGACTATATTAACGTTTTGGTTATTGGTCCCTGATTCCAGGATGGTGCCCCGTTTATTATTAATGTTTATTGATAATCTTTATTAATATTAATAATTCTATTATTATTTATTAATTAATTTGCTAATAATCAAAACCTGTTACAGCCAAATCCCTACATAATGGTGCCCCATGTGAGGCATAGTATTATTGTTGGCAAATGTTCATAATTGTGCAATATTAATTTTCAGCATAATTTTTGGTCAAAAACAAAAATTTCATATTCCACTTCTAAACAAACCAAAAGTGTTTACATTCTACACCACTAGTCTTCCACAGGAGTAGAAGTCCAGCTGTACTTTTAAAGTAAACATTGTAAACATGAGTTTATGGTCTCAATCGCTAGTTTCAAGTCTTCTTCAATACAGCATGATGTTCATTTAGTAAGTTATGGTCCTATTTAGAGTCAAATAGACCATAAAGCAGGGGATGCTTTAGGGCGTGGCTACCTTGTGATTGACAGGTCGCTACCACGGCGTTGTCTGGTCTGGGAGTTGTTTTCGTCTTACAACTTTAACCCTTTCACAGTGTGTTTTCAGTTCATGACAGTTAATTATTACATTTTTGGTCGCCTAAAAATATCTTATTCAGCGTTCGGTTGTACGTAGTGCCACCCTCTCGTGTCACAAAAAAAACAAGATGGCGATGGCCAAAATGCAAAAGGCTTCAAAACGTCAGTTCACAAACCAATGGGTGACGTCACGGTGACTACGTCTACTTCTTTTATACAGTCTATGGTATCTGCCAGGTGAACCTGCCTGCCTTTTTCAATCTGTAAGACTTTTTTCGTTATTAAAGTATCGTCATAGAGCCATAACTATTCCATAAGCACCTCACAAATGTAAAAGATATTAACCAACTCAACTCTCAAATCAAATTCCGCTCAGTATTTCATCAGCGCTGTGTCACCATCACGTCCCCACCCCACCTCCGGAGGTCAGAGGACAGCCACACACTCATGGTCAACTGTGAAGCAACGCAGCTGTTGAAATCATCATCGGCTGTAGAAATACAAGATTACATCATATGGCATTAAAGAATGTGCAGAACAGAGCGCCAATAGTTTTCATAACATCTTCTAATAGTGTGCATATATGTCCAAGTATGATTTTAGTTTTCCTAAAGTTGTTTTGTGATAAATCGCTGTAGTGAACAAGACATGACTTATTCATTTATGTATGGTTTATTAAATAAGGACAGATACAGTATACATGGACAAAATGAAAACAGCTATCAGACTGACTCTGCTTCCTCTACTCACCTCCACCCGTAAATTAGCAAAGTGAGGATATAAAGCCAGTGACAGCTCTCACACAATCGTTACTCTCCATATTCTCGTTATCAAAATCAGTCCTAATCATAATGCAGGCCAAGTTCCCCATAAAATCTTAAAGGGACTGTTTGTAACTTCTTACACATATAAATCATTGCGGGTCGGTGTCCCATGCGCGCTCGCGTGTGGCTACGCTGTTCGGACTCAGACTCCAACACAAACTACACGGAAGCAACGAAATAACAAAGTTATATCTAGTGAAACCCGCCTTGCAAAACAGTGTTGGCCGCGGTTCGGAGGACGCGGAGGAGACCGTAGCTTTGGTCTCCAGGGCCGGGGTCTCTGCTGTACTCTGCTCCTCTGCCTGCCTTCACTCACACACCGCACTCGTTCTCGTTCTCTCGCTCCATCTCTACACGTGCATGTGCGTACACTACACACTGCAGAAGAGTTAGTTTAGCTCTGAGAATATCTAGTGAATGTACAGTGGACGTTTGTGCAGAAATAACTGCTGCAGCTCCTCCAGACCAACAGAGGTTTCCTGTGTCTTGTGAAGTGACGGGGCTCTGCAGAGAGAAACGTTATCGTCTCCGACCGGGTGCCCACTGTCGGCAGGCTGAGGCAGGAAAAGCCAACGCTAGGATCAGCAATGATTCATGGAGAGACCTTCGTCTGGTCAGCTAACATTACTGCCAAGCAGCTGAAATATAGAGTGATATTGTGGTTTGAGCTGACGTGTGTCGCCTCACTGTTTTGACGGATGCTCGCTCACATTCAGGTAGCACATGCACACGTGCGAGCACGAGCAACAGGACGCTGACTTTTGTTGACTTAACGGCCACAGTTGTCTCTGTTACAACCAATTTGTGATTCTTACAAACAGTCCCTTTAAATGGATAAATAAATTGTGTTCACCTATCAAACTTCTTTTTTCTAATGATATCCAGGTGGGGGGATATTACTGATTGTCACGATCATTTTGGCAAGTTGTGAATCGATCAGTCTGATTGCTGTAAACATATAAACACTGTGGTGACACTCGTAACATGCTGCATGCCGGGTACACTGTTACTGCGAGGAAGGAAAGAATTAGGAGTTAACGAGTGTTCAGGGACCACGTCGCCCACAAACACCTCCATCTCTGTGTCAGAAAAAAACTTTTCTTGGTCTTCCTCTCGGTACTTGCGGTGATTCACCGTAAAGATCCACCGATCAACAGGCCCATTACTATGCAGAAACATTCACGAGGTGCTTTGCATCGACCATTTATGGTTGAATGTGGGCGTGTAGAGGGCGGAATATGAGGCTGATCCACGTGCGCACATTCCCAGGTGGGCTCTGATTTATAAAGGGAACATTGCCTGCAGGTGTGCGTACGCAGTTTTATAAGTCTGATTTTTTTATTTTTATGCGCACATACATTTTTAGTGTGGATCCTACGCACTGTTTTATAAATGAGACCCCTGAGTCACATGTCCTAACATGTGCACTTTCTTTGCATTAGCTGGCTCGACAAAACCTAAAACCCAATCGGAGATAATGGGTATAATTTAACAGTGGTTATCAACTTTCTTTGTTAACGCAGGTTTTCTTCAGGCTCTGTGCGCATTCCCATAAAAGGGGGCTTTTGGCGCGTCATTTGAGTCCTCTACCGCACAAAATGGACCAATCGCATGCTGCCTACTTCAGTCAAAAGGAACAGCGGTCTCCACTTCCCACACAAAAGTTGTGATCTATAAAAACAAACTTGGCGGGAGAATGTGCGCACCGCTACGGAAACTTTGACCCATGCGTACGCACGTTACGGAGGCAACGAGGTTAGGGGAAACTGGCGACGCAGGTGGTGAGGTGGTGAATTGAAACCAGACTGTAGACATTAAATGTGAGATATATCTCACATATTTAACTTCACTTCATATCACACGTTACTTATAGATCCACTTTATCATAAACATTTAAAACAGCAGTGTTATTTGTGCTAGTGAGCCATAACTGTTCCATAAGCACCTCACAAATGTAAAAGATATAAACCAACTCAACTCTCAAATCAAATTCCGCTCAGTATTTCATCAGCGCTGTGTCACCATCACGTCCCCACCCCACCTCCGGAGGTCAGAGGGCAGCCAGACACTCATGGTCAACTGTGAAGCAACGCAGCTGTTGAAATCATCATCGGCTGTAGAAATACAAGATTACATCATATAGCATTAAAGAATGTGCAGAACAGAGCGCCAATAGTTTTAATAACATCTTCTAATAGTGTGCATATATGTCCAAGTATGATTTTAGTTTTCCTAAAGTTGTTTTGTAATAAATCGCTGTAGTGAACAAGACATGACTTATTCATTTATGTATGGTTTATTAAATAGGAACAGATACAGTATACATGGACAAAATGAAAACAGCTATCCGATGCAGCTATCAGATTGTCTCCAGTGCGATCACACACACTCTGCTTCCTCCAGTCACCTCCACCCGTAAATTAGCACGCCAGTTTCGGCTTTTGTGCGCACGTAAATGTTTTCATATGGATCCTACGCACTGTTTTATTAATGAGACCCCAGGTCGTTATAATGGTTAGCTTTGAAGAATATTAAAAAAACATTACTGCAAAAAAACAACACGGCTGCTGCAAATAAGGCAAGAGAGGAATTGTTAATCATGTCGTTTAGTAAGTTAATATATTTATTTTACCACTGATACGGTATTTGGTTAAAGAAAAATTCTTTGGAATATGACTCCTCACAAGTAATGATTGCACATTAATCGACCAACTGGTACAAGGAAGTAATCAAAGATTAAGCAAATAACTGAAAGTTAAGACAAAAAGATGAGTTATAAATGCATGCATTAAACTAAATGTTTTTTGACTAGAACCTATTTTCATTCACATATCTTGAGGTCAGAGGTCAAGGGACCCCTTTGAAAATGGCCATGACAGTTTTCCCTTTCCAAAATTGAGCCTAATTTGCAGCATTATCTAACCTCCTTCCCGACATGCTGGTATGACATGGTTGGTACCAATGGATTCCTCAGGTTTTCTCGTTTCATATGATACCAAATAAAAACAGTAGTGTCGGCGGTCTCAGAGGCTTTGATAATTATTTTTTAGGGGTGCTGAAATGCCCCTGGATGGGTCCAACAAGCACAGGATATCCAGCCAGGAGACGATGTTCCAGACCGGTGTTTTGTCTTGTACGTTTGTGACATGTTTTTTAGTAATGTTTATGTCGTGTTTTCCGTACTTTTTACATTGTTTCCGTAAATTTTTTACTTAGTTTACGTAGTTATTTAAAGCCCAAGCATGACATTTTTCCTAAACCTAACTGCGGACGTTAATGTAGTTTTGTTGCATGGCGTACAAATGACACCCGAAGTGCCTAAAATGCCTAAAATGACGTGCAATGTCCTGTCCTGTAATATTCTGCTATTTATACGCCTTCCCGTGACATTGGGCTGCCATGGACTAGTTGAGGGGTCACAGTTAGTTCACTTCAGACATGTCTGTAATAACAGCAGGACAGAGAGGGCCGGAGGCTGTAGAGGGTTTTAGACAGCTGAGATTACAGCTAAAAAGTTGAAACATAACTGTGTCATCTTCCTTATCTCACACAGTGAGGGGTTACCCTCATGCGTCCTGAGTACGACGTGAGTGCGTACGCATGGATGCACCTACTGTAGTCTGTGTCTGTGAGAACATTTGGCCGCTGAGTCCAAGGCACGCTGGTAAATAAACTTGGCGCTCCGGCTGCAGTCCGTGATGCTGAGCTAAAGCTGGTTTGCAGGATGGGAGTTGCATGGTGAGCCTCTCCATGGTGGCATAACAATTGTCTGGAGTGGTTTTGTGTGTACGTGCATGTGTGCGCACCGAGTGAGAACTTGTGTTTGGGCCGATGGCCCAAGAAAAAAATTTGCACTGGGGCCAATCACAATTATGTTATGCTGCTGTAACCGGTAGTTAGGTTTAGGCAACAAAACTACTTAGTTGGGTTCAGGTAAAGATCGTCAATCAACATCTTTATACTTCCTGGTTCACAATTACATGGATTACATACAAATTGATTTTGTGGGATATATATGAATTATTGCTTTTCTTTGGTTTAGCTATGAACGGTGTATGAGAACAGCCTGCGCCCATTGTAGCTAACTCGTACATGGAAGGTTGGACCGGTTCACCCTAAAGACATGATTTAAAATATTAAGATATTATGTTTTATCCAGACTGAAACTGTTTGCTGCATTGAACTTGAAATGAGTAACAATAAACGCACCCAGGGCGTGGGAAAAGATGAGCTATTTTTCTCATTTCTTTGGAAAACTCACTGGTACTTTCCACGATGAGCCAGAGCATCTCTGTTCTGTATATAAAGGCAGCTAACTTGTGCTCAAGTACAACAGAATTCAGAAGACCAGCTGACTTCTTACTGCCGATCACCGACTGTCAACAGACACGTAAGTCTTTAAGAATTTATTATTTCCTTGATGTAGACCATTCATTTTTCTATTTCAGATCATGCACTTGACAATTTTGAGATTTGAGGCTATTTTGCTTCCATAACATGTCTTCTTCTTTCAGACTAGTGGAAAGAAAACATCCAAAATAAATATTTAGGTGTTTATTTTATTACATTTTGTCTATTTGTGTCTGTAGATTTCTCCTAAATTCACCCAAAAGTTAGCATTAGATAATGCTTCATTTACATATTTAAACATAGCATTTCAGAAAACTTGTAATACAAAAAATAATTGTCCTAATGTAAGTTATCAACTGGGGAAGTTTCATGGTGATTCCTATTAGTTAAATATTTTAAACTATTCACCTTTAGTGTTTTCAAAATGTATAGAATTTTAAAATCTGAATTTTTTCTCAGACTCTGAATCAGAAATCTCCACTTCAGTAGCACTTACATCCACCAAATTTTCCAGTTTCATTATATCTATATTCTGAAGGTTTTTACAGAGGGGTTTGTTCAGATATCATTCATAGCCTAATTTATAGAACATTTTATTTTTAAAAACATGATAAAATTTTTTTTGTTTTTATGGCTGTTGAAAGTGTTTTCTGATTTATGGAGTGATACAAAGAGATATCCAAAATTCACTCTGTAAAAATCCTTTACTCTAATATGTTAACAAATTGAAACAAGAATCTTGAACCTGGTTTTATCCAATGTTCAGATTTCTGCTCTAGAAATGTATGCAAATAAGCACATATTTAATAAGATAATGCTTCATTTGCATTTCTAAACATACATTTTCAGGAATCTTGTCATAAAAAAAAATAATTGTCTTAATGTAAGTAATCAGCTGGAGAAGTTTTATGGTGATACCTATTAGTTAAACTTTTTACCCTATACACCTGGATATCTCCCTTTAAAGCTGAAGTAGGTAGAAATGCTACTGTTTAGCTGTGAAATGAGAAAGTTTGTGACCCGGCAGCCATGTTGAGATCAGTTAAAGCTGAAGTTGGCGAGATTGGAGCAAATATGATTAAAAAAAGGTATTTTTTAACATTAGTGTTAAAAAACAGTAGTGCATGAGACAGATAATCTGAAAAAAATCATGTGCCTCTGTGTCCTCCGGTGCTCCTAACAGCATCTGCAAGATTTCACATACCGGAGGAAAACAAGCAGTTAGAGCTGATCTGAGGTCTGCTGTCCATCTGCTGTCTATGAGAGCCGGCTGTCAATCACTCGCGAACTCCGACCAAACGGTCAAACTAGGCAGCACTGATCAAATATGAGTCAATATTCTGTTACGTTAATGCCTATTTCTCTCCTCAAATGTTTCCAGAATCATCTTGTAGTGTACGGTTTAGCTGTAAAATGAGAAAGTTTGTGACGTGGCAGCCAAGGTAAAATCTGTTGTAGGAACGCCAAGTTTCAGTCACATGACCGGAGCACAGCCAATAGGAACGCTCTCTCATTGGTCAAAGTCTCCCGTCACAGGCTTTTTTAGATTTTTTAAAGTCTGTAAACAGAGCCGTGAGGAGGAGCAGAAGTCTCTCAGAACACTTGAATTACAATATGCTGAAAGGTTATTATGGAATTTTTGCCCAATGATGCCAAAAAATATACTGCCTACTGACACTTTAAGGAAATATCAAGCACCGCCCTCCAGTCGGAGCAAACGTTCTCATTTTACAGCTTAATAATACACTACAAGATGTTTCTGAAAACATTTAATGCAAGAAATAGAAAAAGAAATAGTTCCCGAGTGATTGACAGCTGCCTCCGTTGAATCAGCCAATTGGAACGCTCTCTCTCTCTCTGAAATGACCTGTGATTGGTCAAAGTCTTCCGTCACGGGATAGATTTTCTAAAGTCTGAAAACAGAGCCATGAGGAGGTGCAGAAGTCTAGTTTTCTCTCAGAACACTTGAATTACAATATGCTGAAAGGTTATTATGGAATTGGATTATGAATATATGGATTATATTCAGTGTAAATTAGTGCAGTATGCATGCACATTTAATATATTATTTATTTTAGATGTCATTGTGGTGATCCATATTTGACTACTGATATTCAAATTTGTCATGATTATATTGGATCTTACATGAAAAGGCACAGTAATGCTGGTAACTTGTCATATTCTGTTTACTCACGATTTGTATTTCTTTAATGCAGTTACACACAATGGGAGGCGGTGGCTCAGTTATTATTCCCAAGGATAATGTGAAATACCTCCAGTCACATGGCTTCGATAAAATCGATAGTAAACTGACCAAAGCCACAAAAGGAAGTGCCAGCCGTCTTTGGGTGAATCGAAGAGCCGACACTGCGGCAATCACCAGGATTCAACTCACATTCAACGAGCAGATGAGTGTTGGATTGATCAAAGCAGGGTACAAAAAGCTCCCTTTTCCAATCAGTACAGGAGCTGATCCCATCTACATGTGGTTCTTCCAAGGGTCTGGAGAGTATGATACTCCCATAGTGGACCTTGAAGTCACTACAACTGCAGAAGAGGAAGTCCAGAAGTTTCAACAAGGCTGGGAGAAACTGGCCTGTGATCTGAACCGCAGGGCTGGAGGGTCCTGGCTCTACATATGGGTGAAGAGAGAGAATCCAACCTTCATCTGCGACGTCGCCGTCACCGATTCCTTCAAATCCGACGAAGAGTACATTAAGGATGGTTACATCCGTGTGGATGAAGACGCTCGCAGGGGTGTGGGAAGAGAGTTCATCTTCATCTGGTACCGTCAGACCACCGATCCCTATCGTGCACTCAGAGATCTGAAAGTCTCCACCACTGAATGCGAGTTTCAGGCCCTTCAGCAGCAGGAATACCAGCCAGTGAATCTAAACTTCCACGAGTGGATCGGAAGCCACCCGATGTACCTGTGGTACAAGAGAGAGGAATCCGGCAAGCCCATCAAGGCCATCACCCTGGTCCTCGACACTGCTGCCGTTCCAGTGTTCAATGAGGCTGGTATCCCTGTTATTGAGAAAAATCTCAACGCGGGCACTAAAGGCCACGCTGAGTACCTGTGTTTTAATCAGTGAAAGCCTGAGAGAGTCTTCTTCATGGTGGCAGAGCTGAGAATCCCCAACACTCACAATGTTAAATCATTTTGGTGATGGCGTCTACAATCCTTTTTCTCTTTTTCTATATAAAACAATGTGATTAATTATATTAGAGTAATACTACCGGTGAAATCATAAAGTATCAATGATATATGGGTTCTACTGTTAAACTCAATGAAATCAAACTATATCAAATGGCTGTTCAACACCAGTGTTAATGAATGATTGAATATTAAGTCTCTGTATCACTTTATTCTGCATATTTCCTGCTTCATCAATAAAGACAACTTTGCATGAGAACTGTGTTTGCATCACTCTCTACAAAATAGAAACTTTACTTTATTGTTACCTTATTCCCATCATGCTGACAAACCAGGGCCTGTATTTATCAAACTGATAAAAGGGACATTTTTATTTGAAAAAGAAAAGTACAAAAAAGTTGATACTGATATTGTTCACAGAAAAATTCAATCAACTAAGGTCGTCAATCGCAGATTTTTTATCTGTTCAAAATATACCTTAAAAGGAGATTGGTCAAGTATTTAACGTTATTACCAACATCAGAGTGGGCAAATATGCTTGATTTATGCAAATATATGTATACATTTATTATGTGAAATCAATTAACAACACAAAACAATGACAAATAGTCCAGAAATCAAATTTAGCATAAAAAATGTTTGCTTTAAAACTGAGCCCACTACAAACTGGCGAATTTGCATGAACACGTAATTATCATGTTAACTTTGACAGCCTTAACTTTAACACAACTACTCTTTAGCCGTGCCAGTTCTATGTTAGAACATATAGCCTATCCTTCTAGATTCTGCAAATCAGCTAAACTGTACATGATAATAGTGTCATGGTCTTGGGTTTTTGTTTAGTCTGTTTCCTGTTTTATTTTGAAAGTTCCCTCCTCATGTGGCATGTTTGGATTTTACTTCCTGTCTTTGTGTGTTTTCCCGCCTTTTTGATTGTGTGCCCAGCCCTGATCACGTTCACCTGTCACCTCATTAGTCCTGCACTCACCTCACACTCCTGCTCACCTGTAGTATCGAAACTTCTCCAGTCAAACTGTAATCGATCCTTTTTGTGCCCTGATCTAGAAAAGAAGGACTATTTGCTTGTAGCCAATCACCACAAGCGTTGTCTGATTTATTGCGGCGTGTGATTGGCCCACTACCGCAGCAGCTATAACCCGTAGCGCCGGATTTACGTGCATGAACACCGAGGTGTCTGAGCCGACGGCTAGTCATTAATAAAGATAAAATATTCATTTTAATGCATACATCAGACCAGAACATAATGGGTACTTCGCAAAAAGTCAAGACGCCCTCTTTTGGGGAATAGAAAACTAAAGATCCCATCGACTTCAATGCAATTTGACGTGTGTTTGGATTGTAATTTTGCATCCATCTCTTGTCATACAAATGTTTGTTTTATACGCATGTCTAATAATTATTTTGTGACCTTGCCTGAACCTGAGCGTTCGCAATACCATAATAAATTAAGGTTGATTGTAGTGGATGGATATTGCTTATCCAGACTTCTATACATATCTGATTGATTCACGTTAGGTTAAGTGTTTATCTCTACATAACCAGCCTGTTAATAGCCAACTGTTTGACCTTTGATGTGGTATTTGGAAATAGAAAAATTCTTTGGAATATGACTCTTCACAGTTAATTATTGCACAAGGACTGTCCAACTGGGAGGACAATTGCAACAGTTAGTTCTCCTTTTCTATATAAAACAATGTGATTATTATATCACAGTAATACTGCCGGTAATATCAGAAAGTATCAATGGTATTTGGGTTCTACTGTTTAACTCAATGAAATCAAACTATTTCAAATGGCTGTTGTTCAACGATTTTAATGAATGACTGAATATTAAAGCTCTGTATCACTTTATTCTGACAACTTTGTATATGAAGTGTGTTTGCTTCAGTTTCTACACAATAGAAACTTCATTTTGAGTGTTTTCATCATCTTATTCCCATCATGCTGACAAACCAGGGTCCATATTTATCAGATTGCTAAAAGGGACATTTTGGACTCAAAATAAAGTGAAAATCCTTTGCTTTTATTACTTGTGAACCCAAGATTAAAACTTTCTAATGGGTAAGAGTTAGGGTTTGCTCCTCACTTGCAGCGTGTTTTCCTAGCGGTTTTTAGACGCACATAAAAGTTAAAATATTACAATACAGTAAGTTAAATATTAAAATACAATACCCATCCACCGCAACCCTCCTGTCTACTGAAGGAACTGGCCTTCTACCTCCGAGAGGTCAAGGCCCAGTTACGTGCTGGTTAATCTTGTGTGACAAAGAGAATTTCCAAACAGACGGGTTAAAGCATAATAATACAATTTATTCCGAACACTTAATGTTGCATAAGTAAAATAAAAGAGTTTACAGATATCTGGATCCAACCTACATGTCCCTGACAACATACAGTGCATGGGTCAGTTCGTGAAGTCTGAACCCCGAGCTATCCCTGATCCAGCCTATTCATGGTTTACACAATATTAATATTCATGAGCTTATGGCACGTGATGTTTCTGCTGCATGTCTTCTTCTTGGTTATCTCTTTCTGACTCCTTCCTCCCTTTGGCCTTGAAAAAAGAACAGAGCATGCCATCCTCCCTGTCCTCGCAAACACTTCACACACAACAAATCCAACAATCAGGTTATTGTAGGTCATTGTAAGCACTTTTGTATATAATAAATCCAACACTACATGGCATTTGTCTCTCTTTATTCTAACTGGTTACATACAAATTGATTTTGTGGGATATATATGACAACATTCACTTAAAGGTTAGATATGAATCACTTTTGGTTATGTATGAATTTCTTTGGAAACTGAGTCTTCACTGGTAGTGATTGCACAATGAGCCAGAGCATCCCACCTCTCTATATAAAGGCAGCTAACTTGTGTTCAAGTACAACAGAATTCAGAAGACCAGCTGACTTCTTACTGCCGATCACCGACTGTCAACAGACAAGTAAGTCTTTAAGAGTTTATTATTTCCTTGATGTAGACCATTCATTTATCTATTTCAGATCATGCACTTGACAATTTTGAGATTTGAGGCTATTTTGCTTCCATAACATGTCTTCTTTCAGACCAATGGAAAGAAAACATCCAAAATACACATTTAGGTGTTTATTTTATTACATTTTGTCTATTTCTGTCTGTAGATTTCTCCTAAATTCACCCAAACGTTAGCATTAGATAATGCTTCATTTACATATTTAAACATAGCATTTCAGAAAACTTGTGATACAAAAAATAATTGTCTTAATGTAGTTATCAACTGGGGAAGTTTCATGGTGATTCCTATTAGTTAAATATTTTACCCTATTCACCTGTAGTGTTTCCAAAATGTAATGAATTTCACAATCCATATCTTTAAAAGCTGTTTTCTCTAAATGAGTTCTTTCTCAGACTCTGAGTCAGAAATCTTGATTTCAGCAGCACTTACATCCACCAAACTTTCCCATTTCAGTCCTATTTATATTATGAAGGTTTTTACTGTTGGGCGTGTTCATATTTCATTCACAGCCTAATTTATAGAACATTTTATTATTAAAAACATGGTTAAAATTAATTCTTTTTTATGGCTGTTGACAGTGTTTTCTGATTTATGGAGTGATACAAAGAGATATCCGTAGATATCTGTAGATTCTTTCCTCATTTTACAGCTTAATAATACACTACAAGACGTTTCTGAAAACATTTTATGCAAGAAATAGAAAAATAAATAGTTCCCGAGTGATTGACAGCTGCCTCTGTTGAATGAACAGCCAATAGGAACGCTCTCTCTCTGAAATGACCTGTGATTGGTCAAAGTCTTCCGTCACGGTTTAGAGTTTTTAAAGTCTGAACACAGAGCCATGAGGAGGTGCAGAAGTCTCGTTTTCTCTCAGAACACTTGAATTACAATATGCTGAAAGGTTATTATGGAATTTTTTCCCAATGATGCCAAAAATATTCTGCCTACTGCTGCTTTAAATGATTATATTCAGTGTAATTTGGTGCAGTATGCATGCACATTTAATATATTATTTATTTTAGATGTCATTGTGGTGATCCATATTTGACAAATGATATTTCAATTTGTCATGATTATATTGGATCTTACCTGAAAAGGCACAGTAATGCTGGTAACTTGTCATATTCTGTTTACTCACGATTTGTCTTTCTTTAATGCAGTTACACACAATGGGCTCCAGCGACTCACACAACAACCCAGACAACTCACAACACAACTCACACAACAACTCACACAATGTTATAGGCTCTGGTAGCAATAATCGGATCTACCTCCGGTCACAAGGCTTCACCAGCATGGCATGTCCACCGACCAAAGCCACAAAAGGAAATGCCAGAAGCTTTTGGTTCAAACATGGAACCGACATCGCGCCAATCACCAGGATTCAACTCACATTCAACGATGAGATGAGTGTTGGATTGATCAAAGCAGGGTACAAAAAGCTCCCTACTCCATTCATTCCAGAACCAGGAGCTGATCCCATCTATATTTGGTTCTTCCAAGGGTCTGGAGAGTATGATACTCCCATAGTGGACCTTGAAGTCACTACAACTGCAGAAGAAGAAGCCCTGAAGTTTCAAGAAGGCTGGGAGAAACTGGCCTGTGATCTGAACCGCGGGGCTGGAGGGTCCTGGCTCTACATATGGGTGAAGAGAGAGAAACCAACCTTCATCTGCGACGTCGCCGTCACCGATTCCTTCAAATCCGGCGAAAAGTATTTTCAGGATGGTTGGATCCGTGTGGATGTAGATGCTCACAAGGGTGCGGGAGGTGAACACATCTTCATCTGGTACCGTCTGACCACCAATCCCAAGCGTGCACTCAGCGATCTGAAAGTCTCCACCACTGAATGCGAGTTTCAGGCCCTTCAGCAGCAGGAATACCAGCCAGTGAATCTAAACTTCAACGAGTTGTGCGGAAGCCCCCCGCTGTACCTGTGGTACAAGAGAGAGGAATCCGGCAAGCCCATCAAGGCCATCACCCTGGTCCTCGACACTGCTGCCGTTCCAGTGTACAAGAAGGCTGGTATCCCTGTTATTGAGAAAGATCTCAACCCGGGCACTAAAGACCACATTGAGTACCTGTGTTTTAATCAGTGAAAGCCTGAGAGAGTCTTCTTCATGGTGGCACAGCTGAGAATCCCCAACACTCACAATGTTAAATCATTTTGGTGATGGCGTCTATAATGCTTTTTCTCTTTTTCTATATAAAACAATGTGATTAATTATATTACAGTAATACTACCGGTGAAATCAGAAAGTATCAATGGTATATGGGTTCTACTGTTAAACTCAATGAAATCAAACTATATCAAATGGCTGTTCAACACCAATGTTAATGAATGATTGAATATAAAGGCTCTGTATCACTTTATTCTGCATATTTCCTGCTTCATCAATAAAGACAATTTTGCATGAGAACTGTGTTTGCATCACTCTCTACAAAATAGAAGCTTTACTTTATTGTTACCTTATTCCCATCATGCTGACAAACCAGGGCCTGTATTTATCAAACTGATAAAAGGGACATTTTTATGTGAAAAAGAAAAGTACAAAAAAGTTGATACTGATATTGTTCACAGAAAAATTCAATCAACTAGGGTCGTCAATCGCAGATTTTTTATCTGTTCAAAATATACCTTAAAAGGAGATTGGTCAAGTATTTAACGTTATTATCAACATCAGAGTGGGCAAATATGCTTGCTTTATGCAAATATATGTATACATTTATTATGTGAAATCAATTAACAACACAAAACAATGACAAACATTGTCCAGAAACCAAATTTAGCATAAAAAATGTTTGCTTTAAAACTGAGCCCACTACAAACTGGCGAATTTGCATGAACACGTAATTATCACGTTAACTTTGACAGCCTTAACTTTAACACAACTACTTTTTAGCCGTGCCAGTTCTATGTTAGAACATATAGCCTATCCTTCTAGAGTCTGCAAATCAGCTAAACTGTACATGATAATAGTGTCATGGTCTTGGGTTTTTGTTTAGTCTGTTTCCTGTTTTATTTTGAAAGTTCCCTCCTCATGTGGCATGTTTGGATTTTACTTCCTGTCTTTGTGTGTTTTCCCGCCTTTTCGATTGTGTGCCCAGCCCTGATCACGTTCACCTGTCACCTCATTAGTCCTGCACTCACCTCACACTCCTGCTCACCTGTAGTGTCGAAACTTCTCCAGTCAAACTGTAATCGATCCTTTTTGTGCCCTGATCTAGAAAAGAAGGACTATTTGCTTGTAGCCAATCACCACAAGCGTTGTTTGATTTATTGCGGCGTGTGATTGGCCCACTACCGCAGCAGCTATAACCCATAGCGCCGGATTTACGTGCGTAAACACCGAGGTGTCTGAGCCGACGGCTAGCAGCTCTCGGTACAACAAGTGCTGACAGCCCTAACCCTAACCTGCGGTGGGGGACCGTAGGGTGGGTGTTACGCTTCCCTGACAATGGTAAGTCTCCAGGAAATTAATATTTGCAACGTAGGACTTTGATTTCTCTAACTAGTTGTTTCATTTACTACACATTATTGATCCGAATTGGTTCATTCAAGGCAACTTTCGAGTTTTTCTACTTCTGCAAAATGGCGTCTCTGGGACACATGCATGTTCGATAGGTAGTAGGCTACTGCCCGTCCCACAAAAGTTCTCTTCAATGCAATACCAGTCATTAGGTATAAGTTTACATTAATAAAGATAAAATATTAATTCTAATGCATACATCAGACAAGAACATAACGGGTACTTCACAAAAAGTCAAGACGCCCCCTTTTGGGGGATAGAAAACCAAATATCCCATCGACTTCAATGCAATTTGACGTGTGTTTGGATTGTACTTTTGCATTCATCTCTTGTCATACAAATGTTTGTTTTATACGCATGTCCAATAATAATTTTGTGACCTTGCCTGAACCTGAGCGTTCACGATACCATAATAAATTAAGGTTGATTGTAGAGGACGGATATTGCTTATCCAGACTTCTATACATATCTGATTGATTCACGTTAGGTTAAGTGTTTATCTCTACATAACCAGCCTGTTAATAGCCAACTGTTTGACCTTTGATGTGGTATTTGGAAATAGAAAAATTCTTTGGAATATGACTCTTCACAGTTAATTATTGCACAAGCACTGTCCAACTGGGAGGACAATTGCAACAGTTAGTTCTCCTTTTCTATATAAAACAATGATTATTATATCACAGTAATACTGCCGGTAATATCATAAAGTATCAATGGTATTTGGGTTCTACTGTTTAACTCAATGAAATCAAACTATTTCAAATGGCTGTTGTTCAACGATTTTAATGAATGACTGAATATTAAAGCTCTGTATCACTTTATTCTGACAACTTTGCATATGAAGTGTGTTTGCTTCAGTTTCTACACAATAGAAACTTCATTTTGAGTGTTTTCATCATCTTATTCCCATCATGCTGACAAACCAGGGTCCATATTTATCAGATTGCTAAAAGGGACATTTTGGACTCAAAATAAAGTGAAAATCCTTTGCTTTTATTACTTGTGAACCCAAGATTAAAACTTTCTAATGGGTAAGAGTTAGGGTTTGCTCCTCACTTGCAGCGTGTTTTCCTAGCGGTTTTTAGACGCACATAAAAGTTAAAATATTACAATACAGTAAGTTAAATATTAAAATACAATACCCATCCACCGCAACCCTCCTGTCTACATGGCATTTGTCTCTCTTTATTCTAACTGGTTACATACAAATTGATTTTGTGGGATATATATGACAACATTCACTTAAAGGTTAGATATGAATCACTTTTGGTTATGTATGAATTTCTTTGGAAACTGAGTCTTCACTGGTAGTGATTGCACAATGAGCCAGAGCATCCCTCCTCTCTATATAAAGGCAGCTAACTTGTGGTCAAGTACAACAGAATTCAGAAGACCAGCTGACTTCTTACTGCCGATCACCGACTGTCAACAGACACGTAAGTCTTTAAGAGTTTATTATTTCCTTGATGTAGACCATTCATTTTTCTATTTCAGATCATGCACTTGACAATTTTGAGATTTGAGGCTATTTTGCTTCCATAACATGTCTTCTTTCAGACCAATGGAAAGAAAACATCCAAAATACACATTTAGGTGTTTATTTTATTACATTTTGTATATTTCTGTCTGTAGATTTCTCCTACAGTCACCCAAAAGTTAGCATTAGATAATGCTTCATTTACATATTTAAACATAGCATTTCAGAAAACATGTGATACAAAAAATAATTGTCTTAATGTAGTTATCAACTGGGGAAGTTTCATGGTGATTCCTATTAGTTAAATATTTTACACTATTCACCTGTAGTGTTTTCAAAATATAGTGAATTTCACAATCCATATCTTTAAAAGCTGTTTTCTCTAAATGAGTTCTTTCTCAGACTCTGAGTCAGAAATCTTGACTTCAGCAGCACTTACATCCACCAAACTTTCCAATTTCAGTCCTATTTATATTATGAAGGTTTTTACTGATGGGCGTGTTCATATATCATTCATAGCCTAATTTATAGAACATTTTATTATTAAAAACATGGTTAAAATGAATAATTTTTTATGGCTGTTGACAGTGTTTTCTGATTTATGGAGTGATACAAAGAGATATCTGTAGATTCTCTCCTCAAGACGTTTCTGAAAACATTTTATGCAAGAAATAGAAAAATAAATAGTTCCCGAGTGATTGACAGCTGCCTCTGTTGAATGAACAGCCAATAGGAACGCTCTCTCTCTGAAATGACCTGTGATTGGTCAAAGTCTTCCGTCACGGTTTAGAGTTTTTAAAGTCTGAAAACAGAGCCATGAGGAGGTGCAGAAGTCTCGTTTTCTCTCAGAACACTTGAATTACAATATGCTGAAAGGTTATTATGGAATTTTTTCCCAATGATGCCAAAAATATTCTGCCTACTGCTGCTTTAAATGATTATATTCAGTGTAATTTGGTGCAGTATGCATGCACATTTAATATATTATTTATTTTAGATGTCATTGTGGTGATCCATATTTGACAAATGATATTTCAATTTGTCATGATTATATTGGATCTTACATGAAAAGGCACAGTAATGCTGGTAACTTGTCATATTCTGTTTACTCACGATTTGTCTTTCTTTAATGCAGTTACACACAATGGGCTCCAGCGACTCACACAACAAGCCAGACAACTCACAACACAACTCACACAACAACTCACACAATGTTATAGGCTCTGGTAACAATAATACGATCTACCTCCGGTCACAAGGCTTCACCAGAATGGCATGTCCACCGACCAAAGCCACAAAAGGAAATGCCAGAAGCTTTTGGTTCAAACATGGAACCGGCATTGCGCCAATCACCAGGATTCAACTCACATTCAACGATGAGATGAGTGTTGGATTGATCAAAGCAGGGTACAAAAAGCTCCCTACTCCATTCATTCCAGAACCAGGAGCTGATCCCATCTATATTTGGTTCTTCCAAGGGTCTGGAGAGTATGATACTCCCATAGTGGACCTTGAAGTCACTACAACTGCAGAAGAAGAAGCCCTGAAGTTCCAAGAAGGCTGGGAGAAACTGGCCTGTGATCTGAACCGCGGGGCTGGAGGGTCCTGGCTCTACATATGGGTGAAGAGAGAGAAACCAACCTTCATCTGCGACGTCGCCGTCACCGATTCTTTCAAATCCGGCGAAAGGTATTTTCAGGATGGTTGGATCCGTGTGGATGTAGATGCTCACAAGGGTGCGGGAGGTGAACACATCTTCATCTGGTACCGTCAGACCACCGATCCCAAGCGTGCACTCAGCGATCTGAAAGTCTCCACCACTAAATGCGAGTTTCAGGCCCTTCAGCAGCAGGAATACCAGCCAGTGAATCTAAACTTCAATGAGTTGTGCGGAAGCCCCCCGCTGTACCTGTGGTACAAGAGAGAGGAATCCGGCAAGCCCATCAAGGCCCTCACCCTGGTCCTTGACACTGCTGCCGTTCCAGTGTACAAGAAGGCTGGTATCCCTGTTATTGAGAAAGATCTCAACCCGGGCACTAAAGACCACATTGAGTACCTGTGTTTTAATCAGTGAAAGCCTGAGAGAGTCTTCCTCATGGTGGCACAGCTGAGAATCCCCAACACTCACAATGTTAAATCATTTTGGTGATGGCGTCTATAATGCTTTTTCTCTTTTTCTATATAAAACAATGTGATTAATTATATTACAGTAATACTACCGGTGAAATCAGAAAGTATCAATGGTATATGGGTTCTACTGTTAAACTCAATGAAATCAAACTATATCAAATGGCTGTTCAACACCAATGTTAATGAATGATTGAATATTAAGGCTCTGTATCACTTAAGTCTGCACATTTCCTGCTTCATCAATAAAGATAACTTTGCATGTGAAGTGTGTTTGCTTCAGTCTCTACAAAATAAACTTTACTTTGAGTATTTTAAAGGTCCCATATTATAAAAAGTGAGATTTCCATGTCTTTTATATCACAAAGTAGGTTTAAGTGCTATATAAATACAGTAAAAATATAAAATACACTCCATCCACAGAGAAATTAACAGCCCGTATTCAGAAACTGTGCTTTTGAAACACGCCGTCAGGATATTTGTCCATTTGTGATGTCACAAATATACAATATTTAGACCATTTCACAGTTTTAAACATAAACATACTAAATGTGTCCCAGTTTATTTCCTTTTGCAGTATCAAACTGCTAAAAGGGACATTTTTATGTGTAAAATGAAAGTACAAAAAAGTAATACTGATATTGTTCACAGAAAATTTCTAAATCAACAAGGGTAGTCAATCGATTAAAATATATAATTGTGATTAATTGCACATTTATCTGTTCAAAATATACCTTAAAAGGAGATTGGTAAAGTATTTAATGTTCTTATCAACATGAGAGTGGACAAATATGCTTGCTTTATGCAAATGTATGTATATATTTATTATGTGAAATCAATTAAAAACACAAAACAATGACAAATATTGTCCAGAAACGAAATTTACCGTAAAAATGTTTTTTCTCACCAAAATTTAGTGTAACTTTGGAGCGTTAATTAGCCTCCTTCCTGACAAGCTAGTATGACATGGCATATAGCTTTAAAACGGAGCCCACTACAATCTAAAAATCTCAAGAAACTGGCAAATTTGCATGAACGCGTAATTATCACGTTAACTTTGACAGCCTTGACTTTAATACAACTACTTTTTAGACGTTCCAGTTCTATGTTAGAAAATATAGCCTATCCTTCTAGAGTCTGCAAATCAGCTACACAGTATATGATAATAGGGTCATGGTCTTGGGTTTTTGTTTAGTCTGTTTCCTGTTTTATTTTGAATGTTCACTCCCCATGTGGCATGTTTGGATTTTACTTCATCAGACCAGAACATAACGGGTACTTTGCAAAAAGTCAAGGTCACGCTCCCTTTTGGGGGATAGAAAACTAAAGATCCCATCGACTTCAATGCAATTTGACGTGTGTTTGGATTGTAATTTTGCATTCATCTCTTGTCATACAAACATTTGTTTTATACGCATGTCTAATAATTATTTTGCGACCTTGCCTGAACATGAGCGTTCGTGATACCATAATAAATTAAGGTTGATTGTAGTGGCCGGATATTGCTTATCCAGACTATCCTGTTAGGCTAAGTGTTGTCTGTAAATAACCAGCCTGTTAATAGCCAACTGTTTGATCTACAGGCTGAGATTTAGTTGGAGACGACAGTCTGATGCTGCTATAACGTTAATGTACGACTGTATTACTGCAGCAGCCTCACACTCAAGCCAACGTTAGCTAGCCATGCTAGTCACTATCACCAGCATCATTTAGCCATTTAGCACACTGACAGTGAATATTCATGCCTCAAATCTCAGTGTGAAAGCCTCGGTTAACCCGCTACACAACAGCTTTACGGCAATTACTCTCCCGCGGCCTCGGCGATGACGCCATGCTGGTCTGGTCTATAGCTTGGAGCCATAAAGCCCCTCTATTATATATTTTTTAGGACATGGAAGAGGAACAAATCGGAGATCAGAGTTTTGGTAGTTATTGTTCCCTAACGTATTTCATGGCTCACCTGATCCGTTTCCTTTGCTCTTTGTTGTCAAATACTGGAAACAGCTATCAATGTGTTGTTTAAACGCTCTGAGCAATAAAATACAACACATCTTCTTTGTAGCGTCCGTGTTGTTTCCACATTACGACTTAAAGCTCACGAACACACCAAAGTCGGAAGAACGACTACCCAACTCTTGGAATATATGACCATCGGGGGAGCATGTGAGTGCACCATTAGTTAATATATATATTTTTACCATTGATGTGGTATTTGGAAAAAGAAAAATTCTTTGGAATATGACTCTTCACAGGTAATGATTGCACAATAACCGACCAACTGGAACGACAATGTCAACAGTTAGAAAGAAAACTTCTTTGGAATAAAACTGATTGTACAATGTCCGACCAACTGGAACGACATTGGCAACAGTTAGAGAGAAAAATTCTTTGGAATATGACTCTTCACAGGTAATGATTGCACAATAACCAACCAATATTTGGAATATGTTTTTTTCTCTTTTTCTAACTTATTGGCTGTTTAAATGTTAGCTAGAAAGCTAACCTTAAGTTTAAGCTGTGTTAAACTTGGCTTCGAATCGATTATGCATTTTATTGAGAAGACATATCGTGCACAGCGCACCTCGCTGCAGTCGCGCTGTTAAGGCACAATTACGCACGCACACCAACAGATCCGCTGGTTACATTTAGTGTACCTTTTGTGCTTGTTTTGGAAGGAACTTAGAGGTTGAGTGTGAGAACATTCACTTAAAGTTAATCTCTTTTGGTTATCTATCAATTTCTTTGGAAAATGAGGCCTGACAGGTAGTGATTGCGCAATGAGCTAGAGCATCTCTGTTCTCTATATAAAGGCAGCTACCTTGTGGTCAAGTACAACAGAATTCAGAAGACCAGCTGACTTCTTACTGCCGATCACCAAATTTCCAAAATATACCTTAAAGGGAGATTTGTGAAGTCAATGTAATGTCCTCAAAAGTGATGGAAACGCGCGTGTGTGTGTGTGTGTATGTGTGTGTGTGTGTGTGCGTGTGTGTGCGTGTGTGTGCGTGTGTGTGCGTGTGTGTGTGTGTGTGTGTGTTTGTGTGTGTGTGTGTAACTTGTTTTCTTTTCACATTTCTTCCTCAAAGTCCTGCCAAGCCCAACATATCCTTGGGATTTTAATCAAAGAAGGTATCACTTACACGTAACTGAAAAAAAAACAAAGACTTCCTTGTCACGCAAACACTGGAAACAGCTGTCAATGTGTTGTTGAACGCTCTGAGCAATAAAATACAACACATCTTCTTTGTAGCGTCCAGGTGTAGATTTTTTATCACGGCAGAGATTGCTTCATTCATTACTACGATGCGTTATTTTTTGATGATCAAATTCGTTGTTAAAAAATGTTTCTAAAAGTTTCTGAAATGTATGCCTTCATTGTTTGATAGCTAAGGGATAGTTTACAGCCTACCTATGCACAAATAATAATCAGAGGTGGTTTGTAAACGTTCCATTTGAATACGTGATATTCCCATAACATTATTATTATTATTAGTATTATTATTATTACTATTATTATTATTAAAGCAGCCTACGGATTGAAATAAAAGGATTACAGATTTTGTTAACAATATTTATTTATTCTTAACTCAATATTTTCAAGGGACACTTCACTTGCAACTTTTTTTTAATTTGCCATGTTGAGCATTTTAATTTGACTCGCCATGAGCCCTGTAAAGTATATCTATAATCACCTTTTCATCAGAATTTCGTATGATTTGACTTGTTACTTGCTTGACTTACAGCAGGGACTCAATTTGACTTGCTTGATTCTCATCACAGTGACTTGGGACTTGCTTGAAACTTGAAGGTTGAGACTTGAGACTTGCTCGTGACTTGCACATGTGTGACTTACTCCCACCTCTGGTATATGGGTTCTACTGTTAAACTTGTTGTCAATGAAATCAAATTATTTCAAATAGCTGTTGTTCAACAATGTTAATTTTGAGTGTTTCCATGTGTTTTCAATATCTTATTCCCATTTTGGACTCAAAATAAAGTAAAAATCCTTTGCTTTTATTACTCGTGAACCCAAGATTAAAACTTTCTAATGGGTAAGGGTTAGAATTTACACACATTGATTTTGTGGTATATATATATGAATTACAGTGCATTGCTTTTCTTTGCTATAGTTCTGAATGGAAGGTTGGACCGGTTCACTCAAAGACATGATTTAAAATATTAAGATATTATGTTTTATCCAGATTGAACCTTTCTGCTGCATTGACCTTGAAATGAGGAAATAGTCAGAATAAACACACCCAGGGTGTGGGACAAGACACCTTTTGTGCTTGTTTTGGCACGAATTTAGATGTCGAGTGTGATAACATTCACTTAAAGGTAAGATATTAATCTCTTTTGGTTATGTATGAATTTCTTTGGAAAATGAGTCACTCACTGGTAGTGATTGCGCAATGAGCCAGAGCATCTCTGTTCTCTATATAAAGGCAGCTCACTTGTGGTCTAGTACAACAGAATTCAGACGACCAGCTGTTTTCTTACTGCCGATCACCGACTGTCAACAGACACGTAAGTCTTTAAGAGTTTATTATTTCCTTGATGTAGACCATTCATTTTTCTATTTCAGATCATGCACAGGTCAATTTTGAGATTTGAGGCTATTTTGCTTCCATAACATGTCTTCTTTCAGACCAATGGAAAGAAAACATCCAAAATACACATTTAGGTGTTTATTTTATTACATTTTGTATATTTCTGTCTGTAGATTTCTCCTAAATTCACCCAAAAGTTAGCATTAGATAATGCTTCATTTACATATTTAAACATAGCATTTCAGAAAACTTGTGATACAAAAATAATTGTCCTAATGTAATTATCAACTGGGGAAGATTCATGGTGATTCCTATTAGTTAAATATTTTAAACTATTCACCTTTAGTGTTTTCAAAATGTATAGAATTTTAAAATCTGAGTTTTTTCTGAGTCAAAAATCTCCACTTCAGCAGCACTTACATCCACCAAACTTTCCAGTTTCATTATATCTATATTCTGAAGGTTTTTATAGAGGGGTTTGTTCAGATATCATTCATAGCCTGTTCTATTTCATTCTTACTGACCGCCAGAGAACGGTGCTTTAGCACTGGATATCTCCATCTCGCATATGCGCAGGTCGAGTAATTATACCAACAAAGTCACCTGTGACCATGTGATGACGTATGGCGCATGCCCCAGTATAAATCCCCTACGTCATCACGCAATCTGTTCCTTCTATCTTCTCGCCAGCGAGTATACTGGTAGCAGGTCAATCTGGCTCGTCGCTTGTAGCTTCGTAACCTGAGGGTTGGTGCCTCGTTTTTACGTCCACCAGAGGCTGCGACAAGCTTATATTGAAAGAAAAAAAAAAAAAAAAAACGTTATTGTTTTCGGCGAACGGACAGCGGTGTTTCACCGTTACAGTTTGTGCTGAACTAACGTTACTAGCCAGGTGAGTAGATTTTTTTGTTTAAAATATACATTTTTAAAAAGTGTCTCACCTACCTGCTGTGTCTACAGTGACCAATAAACCTATAATATCATTATTATTATTATTATTATTATTATTATTATTATCAAACTGATACATTTCCGAACTTCCTAACTGCAAAAAACTATTTCCCATGAGCAGACAATCTAAAGATGCTCATCTTTCACATGATCAAAGTCTTGTTTTTCTGTGCTCATGTTCTTTAAAACAAACACTGCCTTTTAGCTGTCTGAGTAGCTCAGCATTTGATATTTTAAATAACAATGCTTCTGTTCTGTGTTTCATCTGCAGCTGAAGCTGAGTGTTGCTGAAGATGGCTAAACCAGGTAAAGTGAAGCTGCCGTCACAGTATGATATTTCCATGCTGCTGTTTCTTTTCGTCACTTAAAATGGGATGAGTAGAAATATAGCTTTTTACAAAAAAATATAACAAGCAAAAAATCCTATGGAACTAGAAGAGTGACAGTAAATGTTGGCATTGAAAACAGAACTTGAACTGAAAAAGGAAAGATTGGAATTGAAGAAGTTCAACTGAAAAATAAAACACAAGCATTAAAAAAATACTTGATATTATTTTGATGACGTTTAACAAGACTTATTGTGTGAATACTGTAATACAGCATTCACAGTATGTTATCCAAATCTTTATTATTCTGCTTCTTCTTCTATTTCTTCCGTACGTTTTTTGGACTCTAACTACTTCTGCATACTTTCAGCTACAGAAACTGTTCAACTATCAAAATATTCAGTTCTTTAAGGACATCAGTGCTTACATTCAACTTGTACCTCTTATACTTTTTAAAATCCACACACAGTGGAAAAAATACTACACCGTGGATATGGTCATGAATGGGACCTCTTCTTTTTATGTTACCTGTAACTCCACAAACTAATAGTTAGCTAAATGATATGCTCCTAAGTAACACTCTTACTAGTTAGCTTGACATGCTAACTAGGGGTGTAACGATTCATCTACTACATCGATGTATCGATTTATATTCCTATGATCCAACTACATCGACAGGTACTCAGCAAGTTGTCCTTAACTGAGACGTATATCGACCTATAATCGATCTGCAAAGTAAGTTACCGATTGTATCGATACTAAGAATTTGCACCTTTTATATAAGCACGTCAAACGTAATATGACTGTATTTTTTTCACACTTTTGATAGTAGAGAAATGTTAAATGTTACTCCGGTTCACTCTCCTTGTGTAGCGGCAGCAGCGTATCTCAGACAGACGACAACAAAACGAAGCAGGCTGATAGAGAGGAAGAGCCAGAGAAGTGAGAGATTTTCAAGCCGGGTTTAAGGTCGAGTGTATGGAAACATTTTGGCTTCTGCTTAAAGGGAGATGTCCTTGATAAATTGTCCGCTTTTTGCAGAATATGCAAAGGCCAGATAAAATGCAACAACAACACGACCAATCTTTCCACGCACCTACTGAGACACCAATATTATTGCTCTACTGTTTATATTGAAAAAGAGAACAGAAGTAGGTGCTTAAACTACGGTGACCAGACGTCCCGGTTTGTCCGGGACTGTCCCGGTTTCAAGTTAGGTGTCACGAGTCCAGAGAAATATCGGTCAAACACTCGCATGTCCCGGTTTTCAACAGTCACTAACTAATTGTCCCAGTTTTCACCACAATCAAAATAACAATATTATACTTACATAGACGTTTATCATGTTCCACTTGTGACGACCCCTCCTATCCACTAGGTGTCCCGTGTCTTTTTGCTGGTTCTCCTTTGTTTTGCAGGAGAGAGGGTTGTCAGGTTGATGAGCCGCACCTGGGCTTGGTGTGGTTGGGATAAAAGCTCTCTACCTTTCAGCAGATGCCGCTCTCTTCCTTGGCTGGCACACCTGTTTTGGTTTTGTTTGCGTGAGACATTTTCACACACCCACCCATGCCTACATCACTGATTACTGACTTTCCACGTTTATTTAGTTATTTATTGTTAGTTTGTTAAAGACACGTCTGATTCGCTGGTTACATTTTGTGCAGTTTTGAACCACAGAGCCCTCCGTGCTTATGAGCACATCAAACGTGTTGTTTTGATTAATTATACACAGTTCCTTCTGCGCATCAACAGGCATTTCGCTCCTCTTATAACTCCCTCAGGACCGTCCATTCATGTCAGTCTTTCACCCGGTGTCTCCATCCTGGACAAAATGTCTGAGCTCCACAATTCAATTATAATAGCCTGAGGCAGAGCCGAGCAACATGATGTGATCAAAATGTTGTTGGAAGTTGGTTGCATTTTATTTTTTGTTAAATATTATTGCTCTACCTTTTGCTTTGAAAATGAGAACATCATTTAACTTGAATTTGATTACATTTTTTGTTAAATATTGCACTGCCTTTTGTATGTGTTGTATGTATTTGCCATTAATAGTTGTGTTTACTTGTTTATATCCATAATTAATTTATCCCTGATTCCCTTACAAGAAAAACGTTGTGGAATCCTGACCTGCATTGTCCAGTATCAGCTATTTATTTCACAGTCACACTGATAGAATCTTTGGCAAAAAAAGGTATTGTGTCGATTTCAAGTCATTGAATTGAATCGCATCATATCGTATTGCTCTAGATGAGCCAATATCGTCCTTGAACCGTGCTCGGAATCATGGAAAATTATAATAACGCATAGTTGTAAAAACGTATCACCGTTACACCCCTAATGCTAAACATTGCAGCTTATGTTAGAGCAGTTGAACACACAGTTGAGTCCATTCCCAACACTTTTTCCAAACTCTTTAAATGAGTTTTACGGTGTATGCACAGCGCTTCAACATGTGGAGAAATGCCTAGTTACGGTTGCTAAGCTATGGTTGGATTATCACTGTTTGGGCGAGGGGTTAAGCATTTGGTCAGTTTGACTTCTTCTAAAATTCATGACAATTTGATAAGTGATTTAAAAATAATTGAGATAAATGTCTGCTTTTCACTCTCCATTGGCCAGTTTTTGTTTTGCCCTATAAAGCATTCATTCCAAGCTTGTCTATTTTCAAAAAGCTTCGGGAATACATAGATTGATTAGTGATGTCATTTGGTTTATACTTAACATTGTTCCTATCTGTGCCTTCTCAAAGTGACCCTTGAAGAAACCAACCTGAAATGGGAGAGCTTTAACGGCTCTATTCCCGACGGAGCAGTTTCAATCTACAACGGATACGAAAAACGCACCGAATACGTTGCCAAATATGGGAACGAGCCCGGCTTCTTCTGCCCTGACCTGGATCCTTACTGCCACTACTCCTATGGCGGCAAAGAGCTTCTTCGCTCCCCATTTGAGATCCTGGTGAACAAAGACGACTTTGACTCTTTGAAGTGGAAGTATGGGTCCTGGGGTTCAGTCCCTGCAAATGCAGTATACACATCCCCCGATGACATGTATGTTGGGAAGAACGAGTATGGTCTTGGGAAGGTGCATGTTAAATATAAGAACTTCTACCATGCCTGGGGAGGTAAAGAGTATGAATACAAGGAATACCAGGTTCTGACCTTTAACCCAGCTGTAATCAGCGAGCACATTTCTGATGTCAAGTATAAAACTGATGATCTTAACATCATTAAGCATCCTCCAGAGATCTTGACCATTTCTGTAGTCGAAAACAAAAGCGGCCAGCCAGTGAAAGAGACTGCCACCCTCTCAAACACAACCGAAGTAGAGCAAAGGTGGGACACCAGCTTTTCCATGACAGCGGGCTTCACGACTAGCATCACTGCTGGAATCCCAGAAATTGCCTCCGCAAATGTTGGGTTTAGCGTCGAGACAACCCTCCAGTTGTCCGAGGGGACCACTCATAAAAAGTCAACCACCTACTCTGTTGCTGTTGAGTGCAAAGTCCCACCACACCACTCCTGCAAAGTCAGTTTGGTGGCATATAAGTATGGGGCAGACATCCCTTACACTGCACGCCTCAAACGCACCTACAAGAACGGGGACATCAAGTGGACGTCCATCACCGGGACCTATAAAGGCGTCAATGTGGGAGAAGTCCGGGCTGTGGTGGATCCCTGTGAACCTCTGCCGGCCCTGTCCGTGAAAAAATAATGGAAGAGGCTCCATGAGTTACAGTACCTGACATATTGAATGTTGGATACCCGTAATGAAAACCTTAAAAAAAAAAAAGTTTGATTTTTGCTTTAATTTGGCATTTAACGATTTCTTCAGTTTTTCAACAAATTGTTTACCAGGCAACAAATGTATTGTTGAGGTATTCACCTATAATGTCAGAGATACATACTCCAAAAACCTACCCTAATTCAGAGTTTAACCAATTAATTAATTCATTGACTTTAATTGACTATCCAATTGAAAATTACAGAAATACTTGGAAACATTGTTGTGAAACTGCGGTGAATCGGTATGATTTCTTTTCTTCTATTGAGCTTAGAGTGATTTAGTCTCAGATATGATTTTATTCCACATATATAATCCCATATGTCTTTGTGCTCATTTAATAGTGATAACAAGTAGTTGATTTTATTTCATTCTTCAATATGTAATCCTGTGTGCTTTTATATTCACTGGCTGTTAAAAATATTTAAGAAAGTTTTCTTTGCTAAAGGTCTTATGTATCCAATAGTTTGTTGATGTTTAGGTTGTTAACCATACATGGATCCAGAGTAAAAAAGTATAAATAAGGGGAGACAACAGATTATAGGGGGCTTTTTTTACTCTGAGGATATTTTGGACTTTTTCTTTTGGACTTTTTGAAGCTTTTGGGGATCTTTTGAGATTTTAGTGGGTGTTTTGGTTCCTTTTTGTATCATTCAATTCATGTAACCAGTAATCTTCATATTATCTTTAAAAACCAATAAAACTGGATTGTATCCTGTACATTCCAACCAAAGTCCTGTCTTGCTCATCTCTGAGGGTGTCTGCTCGGTGTCCTTAAGGTAAGGTAAGAGAGCCCTTCCCCTGGGATAGGCTGACAGTTAAAATGTAATTGTTATGAATTACAATAGCAAAGCTGAATACTTGCTAAGGTTAAAGTTGTGTTGTTTCCTTTGTCCTGACTTGCTAAATGGGGATAGCTTGGATTGTTTGATGTTCTACTGATTGAGTTGTGTTTAAGTCGCTTATGTTATCAAGGCTTAAACATAGTTGTGTGTTTTAGTGTACATTAGGTGTTAGATTGGCATCCAAATTAGGGGTGATGGGGCCAGGGTCCTGAAGCTGCCCTTCATAACCGAGCGAAGTGCCCAACCGACATAGGGTTCCTCCTCCAGGATGGACTTTAAAAACTCCAGGAGTACTTCCAGTCTCCCAACACCTATTGCATACACATTTCTGTAGCATACTAAAATGAAAGACCTGAAATACGCAATACATCAGCAGCTGGTGTTTTTAAGCCTTGCTGAACTCCTGCCTCCCTGAGCAGGCTGAGACGGTCTACTTTCTACATTTTCCAGTGCCTTATTCACACTGGAAGGGGGCACCGGTTATACTAGGCTGTATGCCATAACCGTATGAAAATAACACATTTCATATTCCATTATTATATAGTTACAAAAGTTATAAAATAAACTGACATGTAAACTAAATCTGTGTCACAATCAAGTTTCACTTGCAGAGTTGGATAGTAACAGGTTATTGAGTCTCTCTTGCAGTTCAATTGTCTGGCTGAAGTGTGAACATACAAATTTAAGATGATGAGACATAATTTTATTGTTATTCCACAAAAAAAATCATTAAGAAGAGCACCTTTTTATGGAGCTTGTCTGGGTAGTGGAAAGTTATGTAACAGGTATGTCACCAGTTCTGCTGCATAATTAGGAAATGAATGTTAGTATTTTAGGGGAAGGCAATAAATAACGTAAATAATACATTTTTAACTTGCCCAACACTGGCCATCTGCCTACTTGCTGCATATATCAAATGAAACTTTGCAGATTTCTCTTATAGTGAGTGAAGTATTAGTACTGGATCATCCAAATGCTATCAAAAGTTTGGTGTGCGACAATCCAAATGTTCATGGCGGGGTGCAGCAAGTAGACGTTTGCATGAAGCATCATGGGATTGAACATCATAAAATGAAGCTCGTCAGTAAAAACTCCCTTCATGTCTTCATCTGAATTTGCAATAGAAAAAAAATATGTTATCAGAAAAACAAAATTACAGTTGATTGATTTTATATAAAATAAACATAATTTAATGTTAATTAAATTATTAAAACTGAGTGTAAAAAGAAATGCTTTGTACTTTTAATTCCACCTGCAATCAGTTGATAGACAATACAAAAAAATTCACATCAAATATAAAATAAAATAAATAAATTTGACTAATTTCATGATATTTTTCTGCCTTTTGTCAGTTTTGGGGCTAAATACATATGGCATCAAAAAGTGTTACAAATAAAGAAGCTGTGTTAAAAAGGTATGACGCCTATGATAATATACAGTTTTAGGGAATAAAACAGGCTTCTGTTTGCTTTATAACTTAGAATTATTTCTATATTGTGGGAAACATTGGACAAAGTTGCTCAGTTAGTTTGTCAGCCACAGCTCTTCAGGTTAATGCTAAATGCACATAGTGAGTTTTTTAGTAATGTATCTCCATTTAACTAAGCTCTGCTGGCTGAGTATAATTTGTTGTTAAAAACACTTACCAGGAAAAAACTGTTAAAGGGACTATTTGTAACTTTGTACGCGCATAAATGTAGCGGGTCGTCACACATGCGCGCTCGCATATGCGCGTTCCCGTGTAGCCGCTGTACCCTCCTCCTCTGCCTGCTCGCCTTCACTCAGACAGCTCAGCTCGCTCCACCTCTAGACGTGAACGCGCGTTCACTCCACACTGCAGAAGAGTTAGTTTAGCTCTGAGAATATCTAGTGAATGTACAGTGGACGTTTGTGCAGAAATAACTGCTGCAGCTCCTCCAGACCAACAGAGGTTCTCCGTGTCTTGTGAAGTGACGGAGCTCTATAGAGATTTACGTAGTCTTCTTGTTACCGACCGGGTGCCGGTGTCTCCTCTGCTCTCTCCGGCTGCGGGCGGAGAGAGCAGGGAGACACGCTGCATAGCCCCGCTGCCTCAGCCTGCACTTAGGCAGGAAAAGCCAACACTAGGATCAGATCTAAATCATGTTCATGGAGAGACCTTCGTCTGGTCAGCTAACATTACTGCCAAGCAGCTGAAATATAGAGTGATATTGTGGTTTTAGCTGACTTGTGTCGCCTCACTGTTTTGAGCGATGCTCGTTCAGGTATATTGAGAGCGAGCAAGCGCGAGCCCGACGCTGACTTTCGTTGATTTCACGGCCACAGGTGTTGCTGTTAAGAAGCATTTCTGAAAGTTACAAATAGTCCCTTTAAGCAAGCAGATGCTCATGAAGCAGCTGAAATATAAAATAAATCCAGTAGATGGCACTGAATGAAAATTTACTGATCTATTGAGCAGGTATGCTGAAACATCAGCACACTGTCTGCTTTACACTAAGTTTGAAATACAAAAATAAACGTTTTGTAAATTACTACACACGGTGTACCCCTTACACACACTCACTTATGTCTTTTTTTCAAGATAGATATTCAAATGTACACGGTATGATAACCTTCAGTTTAAATACTGAGGTATAACGTCACAGCCTTGCTCCCTGCATCTAATTATTTTCAAACTGTGATAACGTTTCAATGATCCATTATGTTGTGAAGAGGGTCCACTAGACCACAGACCCAGGATGTAGAAGAGGGTCCACTAGACCACGGACCATGGATGTAGAAGAGGGTCCACTAGACCACAGACCATGGATGTAGAAGAGGGGCCAATAGATCACAGACCATGGATGTAGAAGAGGGTCCAATAGACCACAGATCATGGATGTAGAAGAGGGTCCAATAGACCACAGACCATTGATGTAGAAGAGGGTCCACTAGACCACAGACCATGGATGTAGAAGAGGGTCCAATAGACCACAGACCATTGATGTAGAAGAGGGTCCACTAGACCACAGACCATGGATGTAGAAGAGGGTCCAATAGACCACAGACCATGGATGTAGAAGAGAGTCCAATAGACCACAGACCATGGATGTAGAAGAGGGTCCAATAGACAACAGACCATGGATGTAGAAGAGGGTCCAATAGACCACAGACCATGGACGTAGAAGAGGTTGTGTCCTGGTCTTTTGCCCTGCGTGTTAGTAAATAGCCGATAACTCCATCAAATCCTGTTGATGTCGTGCTACTAGCGCTACTAGCTACTGGCCGATAGCCGGTTGTTTTTCAATTCCATTCAATTCAATTCAATTTATTTTTATTTAGCGTCAAATCATAACAGAAGTTTTCTCGAGACGCTTTTTATCTAGAGTAGGTCTCGACCGAACAAGAGATCCCACACAGAGAGAGAGAGAGAGACAGAGACAGACAGAGAGAGAGAGAGAGAGAGAGAGAGAGAGAGAGAGAGAGAGCACTGTAAGAACTAATACAAGTAGGACTAATAACAAGAATCAATAGCAGTGGATGTAAAAGAGTGATAATACAACTATTGGAATTGATATCATTGGGTCGTCCTCAGACGAGCTGTCCAGCGGATCTTCCAGCTATCTCATTAACATAGGAGCCCTATGTTATATTGAGAGATGGCATTGAATTTAATGCTGATGAAATCACTTCCTTAAATTTAGCTACAACACTATCAGATAGACATCTAGTATACTCACTTTTGTCTGATGGTGTGTAGTCTAGTAATAAGAATTCAAGAGTGATTAAATAATGGTCTTATAGAAGAGGGTTCTGTGGAAAGACAATTAAATGTTCAATTTCAACACCATATGACATAACAAGGTCGAGGGTTAAAACGGTGAGTGGGTTTATGCACGTTCTGAGAGAAGCCAATTGAATCTAATAAAGAGATAAACGCAGTACTGAGGTCTATCATTATCAACGTCCACATGAATATTAAAATCACCTACAATGATTACTTTATCTGTTTTCAGGGTTAGGCTTGATAGAAACTCTGAGAATTCAGATAGAAATTCAGAATATGGGCCTGGAGCGCGGTACACTATAACAAAGATAATTGGCTGTAGTGTTTTCCAGGTTGGGTGTGAAAGACTAAGAACAAGGCTTTTCAAATGAGTTATAGTTTAGTTTAGTTTGGGAACAGAGACGTTAATATGTCCACCACGGAACAGGCTTATACCATACAGCCCATGGGTGTATTAGAAGATAATAAAAGTGATGAATTACAGCCAATATATCCATTATTACAGCCACATACAGCTAGCAGGAAGCTGGTAGAACCAAATATGTCATATGAGCGTGCAGGGCGGTGCGGTCCCGTGGGTCTGATGCACGTTCATTATGGCGAGGAAAATAACTCTGGATTCAGATGTTAGTTCATTTTACAACTTTTAGGACATAATGTCGTTTGTACTTCTGATAAAGTATATTGTAGTTATTAATGCTATTTACATCTTTACATGACTGTGTCTTTTCATGGACTTGGCTGGTGGACACAGTTTCATTTTGACAGGATGGTTGCAAACAGTTTTTGTTCATCCTAAAGTTCTCAAACATGTGTTCGTAAATTTTAAAATCACGCAGGAAGTCCAACATGGCTGACTTCCTGTTGGCCAAAAAAATCTCAAAAATATTTAATCCAGGTATGAGAATATGAGCAATGACATACTTGAATTTCATGAAGATCGAAGAAACTTTCTCTGAAAAACTGCCTACATTAGGGGGCGCTATCTCGCCCCCTGGAGACACCCGAGCTGGGTCACTCCAGAACATTGAAGTTCGCGCCACTTCTGACGCATATTCCACCTTTGGTGAGTTTTTGGGGATGGCTAAGGTCCCAAAAGGGCAATCTCCGGGCAGAAAAATAATAATAACAATAATTCTTAGAAAAACAATAGGTTTCCTCGCACGAAAATTCGTGCCAGGACGCCGTTGGGTCCTGGCACTTTCATGCTCGGGCCCTAATTAGCTTTTCCTCAGACTCTGAGTCAGAAATCTCCACTTCAGTAGAACTTACATCCACCAATATTTCCAGTTTCACTCCTATCTATATTCTGAAGGTTCATTCAGAGGGGCCTGTTAATATATAATTCATAGCCTGATTTATGTAACATTTTATTTCCCAAAACATGGTGAAAATTGTTTTTTTTACTTTAATGTGTCAACAAAATTAAACAAGAATGTTGAACCTGGCTTTATCCAATGTCCAGATTTATGTTCTGGAAATGTACTGTATGCAAATTAGCCCACATTTAATAAGATAATGTATTATTTGAATATTTAAAGATATTTTCAGAAATGTTGTTGTAGGGACCTGCCATTTCTGGTGGCAGACAGGGTGACTGTCTTCTCAGGATCCTTGAGAAGATGCTCTCATTGGCCGTGAGCTCAGCTCAATCGTCATTGGCCGCTGTAGCAATTCACACCTAGGTGTGAAAATTCACCCAGAACAAAACCAGAGGAATGTCCTTTGTTCCTCCTCTTTCTACTCTTCATCTCATCTCTCCTGACCTGCGAGAGGTGAGCTGCCGCTCTCCAGAACATGCAAAGCAGTTCTGCTTCTGATCTATGGTCTGTTAGGAAACAGCCATTTCAACACAAGGAACCAAAAGGCAGAAGACGCGAGAGCCTGCCTTCTCGCAGTTAGCACCAAGCTAACCAATCTGCACAGCAAAGACGACATCTTTGATTTGGAACCACAACTTCACAAACCCTGTTCTTCCATGGATCGGTAACTTACTGGGCTTACCTTAGCATTAGCAATCGCACATGGCTGAGCAAGACTGTCCAACTTTGATTTCTAGAATTACCTGTATTAATATGTTTAATGTTATTCATTGAGTTTGACTGTGGTGATTCATTTGTAGTTATTTGTATTTGGGTATCTGGCTTCGCCACATCTGATGTGTTTAGTTTATGCTTCACATAGACAAGGTCTTGCATGCACACTAACCATCTTTTCTAACCCACTGCATATCTAACACACATTAAGATCACATACATAAATTGTGAATTAGTTAAACATAAACATACAGCTTCAGATAATCTTAACCCCACATCACCCCCCCTCCTCTCTGTCCTTCTTGAGCCCATGTGCTCCGAAGAACAAAGAGGTCATGTGATGATATGCTGGCGGCCATCTTTGATTCCGCCATCTTTGTAGTTTTACAGTGCTCGCCATTTTGTCTAGGCCATACAGACATCCTGAGACAAGAAGCCATCTTGTCTAGAGTCACTCTCTCTCTCTCTCTCTCTCTCTCTCTCTTTCTCTCTCTCTCTCTCTCTCACACACACACACACACACACACACACATGTTTACACACTTTGTTTGGTTTGTTTAATTTAGTTATTTAGTTAGATTGATATTGTGTTTTAAACCTTTATTAACTTGTAAATAAATGTTTGTGGAATATACATGCTGGTCTCTTTAATATTGCACAACAGTGAATAATGCCAACCTCTGCTATGTCAAGAACTCCGATATCCTTCAACCTTTACTATCTAGTTTGGTTATAGTTATTAATTTAATTATTAATCAACGTTCCAAATTGATAGTTTAGCATATATAATGAGACTATATTAATGTTTTGGTCATTGATCCCTGATTCCAGGGTGGTGCCCCGTTTATTATTGATGTTTGTTGATAATCTTTATTAATATTAATAATTCTATTATTATTTATTTATTATTTTGCTAATAACCAAAACCTATTAAGTAGAATCCCTACATTGTAATACAAAAAATAATTGTCTTAATGTAAGTTATCAACTGGGGAAGTTTCATGGTGATGTCTATTAGTTACATTTTTACCCTATTCACCTGGATATCCCCCTTTAAAGCTCAAGTAGGTAGAAATGGAGAAAATATGATTATGAAAAGTTATTTTTATAAAACGGTCACTATATCCTGGCAGTAGTGCATGAGACAGGTAATCTGAAAAAAATCATGTTCCTCAGTGTCCTCCGGTGCTCCTAATGACATCTGCAAGAATTCACAGACCGGAGGAAAACAAGCAGTAAGAGCTGATCTGAAGTCTTGCTCTGAGCAGCTGGCAATCACTCGTAAAATCTGATCAAACGGTCGAACTAGGCAGCGCTGATCCAATATGAATCAATATTCTGTTACTGTAATGCCTATTTCTCACCTCAAATGTTTTCAGAATCATCTTGTAGTGTACTGTTTAGCTGTATCTGTTGAAGAAATACCAAGAACCGTCCACCAGCCGGAGCAAACTTTCTCATTTTACAGCTAAACAGTACACTACAAGATGTTTCTGAAAACATTTGAAGAGAGAAATAGGCATTACAGTAACAGAACATTGATTCATATTTGATCAGCGCTGCCTAGTTTGACCGGTTGATCAGAGTTCTCGAGTGATTGACAGCTGCCTCCATTGAATGAACAGCCAATAGGAACGCTCTCTCTCTCTCGCTAGATTTTTTAAAAGCCTGAAAACAGAGCCATATGCAGAAGTCTAGTTTCCTCTCAGAACACTTGAATTACAATATGCTGAAAGGTTATTATGGAATTTTGCCCGATGATGCCAAAAATATTCTGCCTACTGCTGCTTTAATTGAAGAAGTTTCAAGAAGGCTGGGAGAAAGTGGCCTGTGATCTGAACCGCAGGGCTGGAGGGTCCTGGTTCTACATGTGGGTGAAGAGAGAAACCAACCTACATCTGCGACGTCGCCGTCACCGATTCCTTCAAATCCGACGAAGAGTACTTTCGGGATGGTTACATCCGTGTGGATGAAGACGCTCACAGGGGTGTCGGAAGAGAGTACATCTTCATCTGGTACCGTCTGACCACCGATCCCTATCGTGCACTCAGCGATCTGAAAGTCTCCACCACTGAATGCGAGTTTCAGGCCCTTCAGCAGCAGCAATACCAGCCAGTGAATCTAAACGTCCACGAGTTGTGCGGAAGCCCCCCGCTGTACCTGTGGTACAAGAGAGAGGAATCCGGCAAGCCCATCAAGGCCATCACCCTGGTCCTCGACACTGCTGCCGTTCCAGTGTACAAGAAGGCTGGTATCCCTGTTATTGAGAAAGATCTCAACCCGGGCACTAAAGACCACATTGAGTACCTGTGTTTTAATCAGTGAAAGCCTGAGAGGGTCTTCCTTTCTCTTTTTCTATATAAAACAATGTGATTAATTATATAACAGTAATACTACCGGTGAAATCAGAAAGTATCAATGGTATATGGGTTCTACTGTTAAACTCAATGAAATCAAACTATATCAAATGGCTGTTCAACACCAATGTTAATGAATGATTGAATATTAAGGCTCTGTATCACTTAATTCTGCACATTTCCTGCTTAATCAATAAAGATAACTTTGCATGTGAAGTGTGTTTGCTTCAGTCTCTACAAAATAGAAACTTTACTTTGAGTATTTTAAAGGTCCCATATTATAAAAAGTGAGATTTCCATGTCTTTTATATCATAAAGTTGGTTTAAGTGCTATATAAATACAGTAAAAATATAAAATACACTCCATCCACAGAGAAATTAACAGCCCGTATTCAGAAACTGTGCTTTTGAAACACGCCGTCAGGATTTTTGTCCATTTGTGATGTCACAAATATACAATATTTAGACCATTTCACAGTTTTAAACATAAACATACTAAATGTGTCCCAGTTTATTTCCTTTTGCAGTATCAAACTGCTAAAAGGGACATTTTTATGTGAAAAATGAAAGTACAAAAAAGTAATGCTGATATTGTTCACAGAAAAATTCTAAATCAACAAGGGTAGTCAATCGATTAAAATATATAATTGTGATTAATTGCACATTTATAGGTTCAAAATGTACCTTAAAAGGAGATTGGTGAAGTATTTAATGTTCTTATCAGCATTGGAGTGGACAAATATGCTTGCTTTATGCAAATGTATGTATATATTTATTATGTGAAATCAATTAAAAACACAAAACAATGACAAATATTGTCCAGAAACGAAATTTACCGTAAAAATGTTTTTTCTCGCCAAAATTTAGTGTAACTTTGGAGCGTTAATTAGCCTCCTTCCTGACAAGCTAGTATGACATGGCATATAGCTTTAAAACTGAGCCCACTACAATCTAAAAATCTCAAGAAACTGGCAAATTTGCATGAACGCGTAATTATCACGTTAACTTTGACAGCCTTGACTTTAATACAACTACTTTTTAGACGTTCCAGTTCTATGTTAGAAAATATAGCCTATCCTTCTTTATTCTGCAAATCAGCTACACAGTATATGATAATAGGGTCATGGTCTTGGGTTTTTGTTTTGTCTGTTTCCTGTTTTATTTTGAAGTAAGTGTGTGTGTGTGTGTGTGTGTGTGTGTGTTCAGGACTTGACCATAGACAAACACACATGTTTCTATGAGGAAGTATAGATCAAGGGGAAAAAAAGTCCTGCCATGCACAATATGCCCTTTTGATTTTATTTGAAGCAGATATGACTTACACGGAACTGAAAATAAACAGATTTTATTTTCTCGATACATACTTCCTCAAAGTCCTGCCAAACACCAAGCATGGTCCCAAACCACGCTCTACATTTTTATTGTAATTCAATCTTGTCTAAAAATATGTTTACAATGAAAAAAATATCCACCGTGTGGATAAAGAGAGGGTAACTGTCGTAATGAATACCACAGCATATGAAACAAAAGTTAAGACGACTGCATTTATATTAGGGACGTACCCAAATCTGAATACGTTATTCAGGAAAGCACAGATGATGTGATGGAAACAGATTTTTCTTCAACCCAAAGTTGCTTGTTATTATTCAGCGGGGAAAAACAGCCATGATTGGCATGTCAGTTATGCATCTTCAAATCCATTCATATCATTGTGGATACCATTCTGTTTGCAACGTAGGACTTTTACTTCTCTAACTAGTTAATTTACTACACATTATTGAACCGAATTGGTTCCTTCGAGGTGATACGTGTAAATGTATCAAACCTTTCTATCCTATCAAACCCGAGTTTTTCTACTTTTTGCAAAATGCTGTCAGTTTCTCTGGGACACATGCATGTTCGATACATCAGACCAGAACATAACGGGTACTTCGCAAAAAGTCAAGGCCACGCTCCCTTTTGGGGGATAGAAAACTAAAGATCCCATCGACTTCAATGCAATTTGACGTATGTTTGGATTGTAATTTTGCAATCATCTCTTGTCATACAAATGTTTGTTTTATACGCATGTCTAATAATTATTTTGTGACCTTGCCTGAACCTGAGCGTTCCCGATACCATAATAAATTAAGGTTGATTGTAGTGGCCGGATATTGCTTATCCAAACTTCTATACATATCTGATTGATTCACGTTAGGTTAAGTGTTTATCTCTACATAACCAGCCTGTTAATAGCCAACTGTTTGACCTTTGATGTGGTATTTGGAAATAGAAAAATTCTTTGGAATATGACTCTTCACAGGTAATGATTGCACAAGGACTGTCCAACTGGGAGGATAATTGCAACAGTTATAAAGAAAGATTCTTTGGAATAAAACTGATTGCACAATGACCGACCAACTTGTACAAGGAAGTAATAAAAGAATAAGCAAATAACTGAAAGTTAAGAAAATAAGACGAGTTTTAAATTGGAATTTAAAGGCTTCAAATGTCTGATATTAGCAGGAAGGTTATTCCAGAGGAAGGGGACATGATAGGAACTCTGGGGACAGACAGGAGTCCTGTATTCTCAGAGAGGACATCACAGGATTCAATATTTTGAATATGTTTTTTCTCTTTTTCTATATAAAACAATGTGATTATTATATCACAGTAATACTGTTGGTAATATCAGAAAGTATCAATGGTATATGGGTTCTACTGTTAAACTCAATTAAATCAAATTATTTCAAATAGCTGTTGTTCAACGATTTTAATGAATGACTGAATATTAAGGCTCTGTATCACTTTATTCTGACAACTTTGCATATGAAGTGTGTTTGCTTCAGTTTCTACACAATAGAAACTTAATTTTGAGTGTTTTCATCATCTTATTCCCATCATGCTGACAAACCAGGGTCCATATTTATCAGACTGCTAAAAGGGACATTTTGGACTAAAAACAAAGTAAAAAATCCTTTGCTTTTATTACTCGTGAACCCTAGATTAAAACTTTCTAATGGGTAAGGGTTAGGGTTTGCTTCTCTGCGTGGTGCGGCGTGTTTTCCTAGCGGTTTTTAGACACGCATAAAAGTTAAAATATTACAATACAATAAGTTAAATATTAAAATACAATACCCATCCACCGTAACCCTCCTGTCTACATGGCATTTGTCTCTCTTTATACTAACTGGTTACACACATTGATTTTGTGGTATATATATATGAATTACAGTGCATTGCTTTTCTTTGCTATAGTTCTGAATGGAAGGTTGGACCGGTTCACCATAAAGACATGATTTAAAATATTAAGATATTATGTTTTATCCAGATTGAACCTTTCTGCTGCATTGAACTTGAAATGAGTATATAGGGTATGGGTATATATAGGGTGTGGGACAAGGCAGACTTTGTGCTTGTTTTAACAGGAATTTAGATGTTGAATGTGATAACAGTCACTTAAAGGTAAGATATTAATCTCTTTTGGTTAGGTATTAATTTCTTTGGAAAATGAGGCTATAACAGGTAGTGATTGCACAATGAGCCAGAGCATCTCTGTTCTGTATATAAAGGCAGCTCATTTGTGGTCAAGTACAACAGAATTCAGAAGACCAGCTGACTTCTTACTGCCGATCACCGACTGTCAACAGACACGTAAGTCTTTAAGAGTTTATTATTTCCTTGATGTAGACCATTCATTTTTCTATTTCAGATCATGCACTTGTCAGTTTTGAGATTTGAGGCTATTTTGCTTCCATAACATGTCTTCTTTCAGACCAATGGAAAGAAAACATCCAAAATACACATTTAGGTGTTTATTTTATTACATTTTGTATATTTCTGTCTGTAGATTTCTCCTAAATTCACCCAAAAGTTAGCATTAGATAATGCTTCATTTACATATTTAAACATAGCATTTCAGAAAACTTGTGATACAAAAAATAATTTTCTTAATGTAGTTATCAACTGGGGAAGTTTCATGGTGATTCCTATTAGTTAAATATTTTAAACTATTCACCTGTAGTGTTTTCAAAATATAGTGAATTTCACAATCCATATCTTTAAAGGCTGTTTTCTCAAAATGAGTTCTTTCTCAGACTCTGAGTCAGAAATCTTGACTTCAGCAACACTTACATCCACCAAACTTTCCCATTTCAGTCCTATTTATATTATGAAGGTTTTTACTGATGGGCGTGTTCATATTTCATTCATAGCCTAATTTATAGAACATTTTATTATTAAAAACATGGTTAAAATTAATTCTTTTTTATGGCTGTTGACAGTGTTTTCTGATTTATGGAATGATACAAAGAGATATCCGTAGATATCTGTAGATTCTCTCCTCATTTTACAGTTTAATAATACACTAGAAGACGTTTCTGAAAACATTTTATGCAAGGAATAGAAAAAGAAATAGTTCCCGAGTGATTGACAGCTGCCTCTGTTGAATGAACAGCCAATAGGAACGCTCTCTCTCTGAAATGACCTGTGATTGGTCAAAGTCTTCCGTCAAGGTCTAGAGTTTCTAAGGCCTGAAAACAGAGCCATGAGGAGGAGCAGAAGTCTAGTTATCTCTCAGAACACTTGAATTACAATATGCTGAAAGGTTATTATGGAATTGGATTATGAATATATGGATTATATTCAGTGTAAATTGGTGCAGTATGCATGCACATTTAATATATTATTTATTTTAGATGTCATTGTGGTGATTCATATTTGACAACTGATGTTTAAATTTGTCATGATTATATTGGATCTTACCTGAAAAGGCACAGTAATGCTGGTAACTTGTCATATTCTGTTTACTCACGATTTGTCTTTCTTTAATGCAGTTACCCACTATGGCCGGCTACATCACACACATTCGTGTGCACCAGCACGGAGCTGATGAGAAAAGCCTCAACTCACAAAGCTTCAAGAAAATCAATGTTAATCTGAACAAAGGGACAGAAAGAAAAGCCAGCCATCTTTGGTTCAAAAAAGGAAACGACGATCCACCAATCACCAGGATTCAACTCACATTCAACGATGAGATGAGTGTTGGATTGATCAAAGCAGGGTACAAAAAGCTCCCTGATCCAATCATTCCAGCACCAGGAGCTGATCCCATCTATATTTGGTTCTTCCAAGGGTCTGGAGAGTATCATACTCCCATAGTGGAGCTTGATTTCACTTCAACTGCAGAAGAGGAAGCCAAGAAGTTTCAAGAAGGCTGGGAGAAAGTGGCCTGTGATCTGAACCGCAGGGCTGGAGGGTCCTGGGTCTACATGTGGGTGAAGAGAGAGAAACCAACCTTCATCTGCGACGTCGCCGTCACCGATTCCTTCAAATCCGACGAAGAGTACTTTCGGAAAGGTTACATGCGTGTGGATGAAGACGCTCGCAGGGGTGTGGGAAGAGGAAACACCTTCATCTGGTACCGTCAGACCACCGATCCCTATCGTGCACTCAGCGATCTGAAAGTCTCCACCACTGAATGCGAGTTTCAGGCCCTTCAGCAGCAGGAATACCAGCCAGTGAATCTAAACTTCAACGAGTGGATCGGAAGCCACCCGATGTACCTGTGGTACAAGAGAGAGGAAGCCGGCAAGTCCATCAAGCCCATCAAGGCCATCACCCTGGTCCTCGACCCTGCTGCCGTTCCAGTGTACAAGAAGGCTGGTATCCCGGTTATTGAGAAAAATTTCAACGCGGGCACTAAAGGCCACGCTGAGTACCTGTGTTTTAATCAGTGAAAGCCTGAGAGAGTCTTCCTCATGGTGGCAGAGCTGAGAATCCCCAACACTCACAATGTTAAATCATTTTGATGATGGCGTCTACAATCCTTTTTCTCTTTTTCTATATAAAACAATGTGATTAATTATATTACAGTAATACTACCGGTGAAATCATAAAGTATCAATGGTATATGGGTTCTACTGTTAAACTCAATGAAATCAAACTATATCAAATGGCTGTTCAACACCAATGTTAATGAATGATTGAATATTAAGGCTCTGTATCACTTTATTCTGCATATTTCCTGCTTCATCAATAAAGACAACTTTGCATGAGAACTGTGTTTGCTTCACTCTCTACAAAATAGAAACTTTACTTTATTGTTACCTTATTCCCATCATGCTGACAAACCAGGGCCTGTATTTATCAAACTGATAAAAGGGACATTTTTATGTGAAAAATAAAAGTACAAAAAAGCTGATACTGATATTGTTCACAGAAAAATTACTACAACTAGGGTTGTCAATCGATTAAAATGTTTAATTGTGATTAAGCACACATTTTTTATCTGTTCAAAATGAACCTTAAAGGGAGATTTGTCAAGTATTTAATACTCTTATCAACATGGGAGTGGGCAAATATGCTTGATTTATGCAAATATATGTATATATTTATTATTGGAAATCAATTAACAAAACAAAACAATTATTGTCCAGAATCTCAATTTAGCATAAAAAATAAGTTCAAATCATAACATGGCAAACTCAAGCCCAATAAACAAAAACACATTTGTGTTAACACGTTATTATCGGGTTACCTTTGACAGCCCAAAATCAACATCTTCTCCCATTCTTTAGTCTCTAAAAAACAATCTTATTTTTACTTTCTATATTTGCCTTGGAGTGGAAATCATTCCAATAAAGTTGCATTTTACCGAAAGAAATTATACAGAACACTAACCCTTTATAATTAACCACATCTCCACATGTAAAGGACTAGTGCGCGCACCAGATGGTGTTCAAATCCATGCAAATAAACATGTAATCGAATTGTTGTAAAACATACAATTCTGAAACCTTGTTTCCACCCGGCACGTTCAAAAACACAATATTAAAGCTAATGCTTCGATTCCATTAAACAAACCAAACGTTTATTTCATGTACCATCAGTTTTGAGGCCAGCACATGAAGAAATGTTATGTCACGTTATTGATCTTAAAGTAAATTATACACTTAGTTATATCTTATTAGATTGTATTTGTTTACACATATGAAAAAGGTACAAGTAGAGATTACATAAACAACAACAAATGTGATGGAGAGGAATACATATTGGCAATAAAAAGGATTTTAACATGTGTGAAAACTTACATACAGTCCCTTTAAGGTTAAAGTTAAGGTTTTTTTATATACCAGAGAGGGACTTTAAGGCCACACAGAAAGAAAGCCACGAGAGCTAGATCACAATATATACATTTCTATTCAAGCTAATAATTATACTGAGAGACAGCCTGCCTACCAAATTTCAAGTCTTCAGATATCCTGCTGACAGAGAGACAAACAAATAAACCACCAGGTGGAAACAGAACCTCCGTGGTGGAGGGAATAATCCTTCAGCGTGTCAGCACAATGAATAAATAATATCTGTGTGTATTTCCATTAACAGTCAGCACACGAGATCACCTGGACGAGACCGGCGGCTCTCATTACACTCAACTCCTCCCGCTCTCCTCCCGCTCTCTTCCTGCTTCAGACCCCCTCTAATAACCGAGCACGAGCCCGTCATTAATTCTGCCTGGTAACCAATCCCAACCCGCGCTTTAAAGACGCAACCCCCCCCCCCCCCCCCCCCACCCCCCCATCCATCCCTCTGTCTCATTAGCATGCCATGCTTTGGCGGAGGCTGCGCATGCCGATGATGGCTGGAGACCCTCAGGCAGAGTTTCAGGCTAGATTTTAATGGGGCGGGAAGGGTCAACAGGAGATGAGAGAACAATAAGCCTCTCCAGTTCCCTGTGATAGGCGTTTCAGCACCCCAGGGTGGTGGTGGTGATGGTGGTGGGGGGGGGACCTGTTGGGGTTTGAATGCACAAGAAGTTGACCTTCAAAACAGTGTCAAACTCTGTTCCCTGTAACGCTGCGGAGTTTCAGGTCGGCTGCCTTTGAGTCCTGGCGGTTGGCAATTAGCTGTCACATCGGCATACAGGCCGACCGCACTTCGCTACCGATGTTGTGGTAATAGGTTAAATACTGAAGGGATGCAGGCGGCCCAGTGGAGATGTTACCATTGTTTCTGATGTGGCGTTGAGCTGCTGATTGCCTTCCATCTACCTCTCCCAGTAGCTCTTATTCCTCTGATTTACTTTCCTCTTTTTCTTTTACATGGGCTGCATACACATGAAACAGGATGATATATATATATTGCGTGTGTAGCTGCTTAAGCTACCCCGGCTCTAACCCTTTTGGTGCCTCGGTGAAATTTGGATTTGGAGCCCCCCCCGCCGCTGCCTATGGTGGCAACGCCACTCTAGGCCCGTAAACCACAACAAACAGCAGACATCACAATGGTTTTAAGACAAAATTCAGATTTTTATTTTCATAAATAACTGTATTTCTTATAAAAATATATAATAATATAAATAAACTGCTGGTCCCTGATATTGTTGGCTTAAAAGTGTTTAGTCAGTTTCACTACAATTTACACTTTTATTAACAAATAAGTACGGCCGGGCAGATGAAAAGTGTAAGAACGAGAGTTATAGGGGTGAAAGGTGTATGTCTTTCTTTCTTTCTTTCTTTTTTGATTCGTTACCTCAATGCAGAAAATGAGGAAGGGCGCCCACCAGCATTTATTTTTTTTATTTTTTTTAAGAGGGCGACCAGCGAAAGCCCTGCAGATATTTACCTACAGTATGCCTTAAGCCGGCCCTGCCCTGCTGCATGCATCTGGGTGGGAGCAGCCGCCACATGTTTATGTATAAATAAATATATATATGTACTGTGTGTCCCTGTGCGCTCACTTACTGAGCACTTTTGCCCCCGGGCGTCAGGCTTATGCCCAAGCGGCAAAATATGACAAAAAAGGTTTTGAGATCAAATCGTTGTCAGCTTGTCACACAGCTACTTTCGTCACTTTTTGCGTGGCCAAATGAGCGCAACACCATGAAAGCCTTCAGAGAGAGACTGTCCCGAAGTGTGTGCTGTTATCCCAATTTATTACACGGTTGTGTTGAATACTCGATTCTGATTGGTTACTTTTCATCTCTGAAACATATGAAGAAAAAGTGTGCCAGAACATTGATCTTTTTTCTGTTTGTTATAAGTTAAGATTGTCTTATGTTCCTCCTTTGGGTTTATTAGTTCTGTTAATGTGATTTTGGTTTGTGTTGGATTTGGTTTCTTTTATATTCTTTCATTCCAGTGTTTCCTCTTTTATTTTGTAATTCACTCCTCCTGTGTCTTGTCTGGTTTTACTTCCTACCTTTGTTTGTTTTCCCACCTTTGTTGATTGTCTGCCCCGCCCTGATTTGTTCCACCTGTGTTTAATCACCGTCTTGTATTTAAGCCTGTGTGTTCCTCTCTGTCTGAGGTCAGTTCGTTTGTCGCTCCAGCCTTGTCTACCTTGTCCCCCGTTTTGCTCGTCACTCCTGCCTTATTCCTCGTGTTCCTCGTGTCCTCTGGTTGGTAATTTTTGTTTTTTGTTGTTTGTTGGATTTATTCTTTTGTACTTTGTTCCCCTCCCTGCATTTTTGGTTTTTGATGCCTGTTGGTTTTTGTTGTTTGGACACATGCTTCATTTATTAAAGCTCACTTTTATTTAAATCTACCTTTCTGCCTGGTAACTCTGCGTTCAAACTCACACCCTGACAAACCCCCTAGCACTATTCCCACATTCCCTTACTTTTTTTTTTTTTTTTTTTTGTACTGTTCTGTACGGTGCCATATTGTAATGTAAATTTCTCAATAAAAAAAAAAAAGTACTGCATCACTCTGGGTTTGTAGTTACTTAAGATGCCTGAAATAAAGTCTCACTCGCGTGTGGATACGCTGTTCAGACTCAGACTCCAACACAAACTACACGGAAGCACCAAAAATGTTCAGTGGACGTTTGTGCAGAAATAACTGCTGCAGCTCCTCCAGACCAACAGAGGTTTCCCGTGTCTTGTGAAGTGACGGGGCTCCGCAGAGAGAAACGTTATCGTCTCCGACCAAAACTCCAGCGTCTCCCCTGTTCCCTCCGGCCGCAGACGGGAGGCTGAGGCAGGAAAAGCCAACACGCGTCCTCCGACTGCGGCCAACACTGTTTAACAGACGGGCTTCACTAGATAGAACTTCGTGGTTTTGGTGCTTCCGTGTAGTTTGTGTAGCCACAAGCGAGCGTGCATGGGACACCGACCCGGATTGATTTATATGTGTAAGAAGTTACAAACAGTCCCTTTAACTAAAACTAATTTCCAGTTTTTAGGACTCATTCCTGTAGCACTCTATTAGGTGAGTGTGGTACAGGATAGTCCTCATGACAGCTGTTTTCATGGAATATGGGTATTTTGTGTGTGTTAATTGAAGACAAACACACATCAAGATGATTTATTTCATGTTTCATGGTGTTAAAGTTGTAGACCGTGTAAAATATGGGTTTGATGTCACCCATAGGTTTCTGAAGAGCCGTTGTGAAGCTCCGGCCGTCGCCATCTTGGCAGCGACGACACAGCCTAACTCCCGGCTAATCCAACAAAGAGGGCAAAGAGGTGGATCGTCGGTGGAGCTGAGGCGGGCCCGGTTGACGCAGCGGAGGAGACAGCTCGCGGCTAGAAGCCTGGTAGGCACCCACCCACCTCTCACTCAGAGCAGCACACCTTTAATCATGCATAACTTAAGCCTTAATATATGGCTTAACATTGCGGCCTATGGGAACTGACTTGCTTTTGGAGCCAATTTCAAGTGTGTTGTGAATGTTCATTTTCTATACGCTGTGAATCCATAACATGCGAGTGTTTTCGTGGTATCCCCTCTACGGTACGCACAGCTGTCATCGGCATCAGTTTATTAGCTCCGAGCAGTGTGGGAATTAAATCAATTACACACCAGTAGTAGCTGGTAACATAGGCCTACTCATCACGTGATGTTTTGAACACACCTGATGCAACTCCAGCCCTTAACTGTTGGATCAGGGTGGAGCATCAGCTGGTTCAGGTATGCAGGGTCTGGAGGTCTGGAGGTCTGGAGCTGGGAACCCAGTGTTGTAGGCTATAGGCTAGAATAAATATAATTAATGAAACACTATTTAAAAGTTTTCTGAATCTGCGCTATTGATTTACAGAATATGGTTTTACATGATTGACAGAAGAAGTAAATGTTCAGACAAAGGTGATGTGTGTAAATAGTGGTATGATTATTATAGCAAGTTTTGTTTTTAAGCTTTTTGGGCATTATCTATCGTAATAATAATGTAAAAAACGTTCAGGTTTTCTTTGCCTCTGATGTTTGGGGGTTTTGAATTGAAAAGACTGATCTTCTTGTGTTGCCACTGTGCACACAGGCCTATGTGGCTCAATAACCTAGCTTTGTCTTGACTTTATTGTTGGCGTATTTTCTTATAATGATGATTTTCATATTCTATTTACTGATCAGGAAGGCACTCCATTTAATATCTATCGCTGTCCATTAACGGGTGGTTTTGAATTAAAGTTGCCTTGGCATCTTGTGAAGGGAAGGGAGGGCCTCCAAAACGTCTGATGAAGGCTAAGCCTAAATATTCTTAACAATATAATTGAATGTCATGTAATGAGAGTAGGGTGACTGTATTTTCTAACACCCAAACCAGGACCTTTAAGTGTACTGTAAGTTGATGCTCGTGCACATGTTTTGCACTTTAGGCATTTTCATCAGGATAGACTGTTATTTCAGCACCATGGACAGCGCCTCTGCAGACAAAAGAGATGTTTAGTCTCCCAGAATCCACCAAATCATAGTTTATTTGAAAACTACTAGTAAACACAAAACACAAGGACTGCATTGGTGTAATATAATTAGCCTAAAACTAAAACACAAGGTCTTTCTGAGTGTGCACAAAGGCAGGCTTAATGCCAGCTATTGTATATTGCTATCTAACCATATTAATATGATCTTTTATATCAGCGTTTTCACCGTGCGTGAAGGAATTACGCCTCCTGGAGCGCTTTAGAAGAGACCGATTTTCTCTTCGGCATTACAGCTTAACCATTAGTCGACTGAAAGGTTCTGTCGGGAAGCGTCATAGCAACAGCCTCGACAACAGCGCATTCATTGATTGACACACGTACAGACAAATCAGTGTTGAATTCAGACGCGTGGTGCATTGTTTCTATATTGTGTTAGGTCATAATGAGTGGGACAGAACATGATAAACGTATGCAGTATGTAAGCGCTGAAAACAAGTATATTTTTATTATTTTAATTGTGGTGAAAACCGGGACATTTGAGCTTGAAACAGGGACAATTCTGGACAAACCAGGACGTTTGTTGACAGTAAATTAGAGACACAAAATAACATTTTATTTACCTGTATTTTATTTTTTTTGTACAGGTTTTGAGTTAGTCTCAAGTTTGTAGTGAGTGTGTATTGAACTTGACTGCGGGAGGTGTTTTGTTGTGAAGATAGAATTCGTATTGCAGCATTTTGCTCAACAAGACATGCCAGTGTTCAGCATCTGATTGTGCACCAGAACACAACGCAGTGTAGTCGGGACCTGCAGACCGTTACGGCTACATAACAATGAAATTCTGCAGCATTTCCCGCCTGTTTTCTTGTATCAGCAATCGCAGAGTAGCATGCATCATATCAAAGGTGGACGATTCCAAATGACTGATTTCCAATGTTGTCTGCCTCTAGTATTACAGAATATGTACTGAAGCTAACAGAGGAAGATCTGACCTGGAAGAAAACTGCTCTACAAGCATCCGTTTAAAACCCCCGTTATCGCGCTGCACACATCGACTGTGTGAATGAAACCAATAAACGGCGGCCCCCAAGGCGTTGTGACCCCTAACTGGACCTCAAACCGTGATGCCCAAAAGCTACAAGCTGCTCTGGTGTCTCAACAAGACACACATTAACCTTTCCTGCGTTATTTTTCTGTGGAGATCTCCCACTTTGAAGTGCTTCCATTTAACCTTCATTTAACTTTTGTGTCATGCACTCCCAGGCGCCCCACTTTGACAGCGGAAGCCTTTAGAAGTCAGAAAAGGCCCGCGGCTATAGATGGCATATCAGCACATCTGTCTGCTCCAGCGCCAGGTTGTGGAGTGAAGAACTGGCTGTTCGCTCTCCTGCGAGTGTTCTGCCGCTTACTGACTGGATCTCGCTGTAGCTCAGTGTCAGGAAGACACTTTGAAAAGACATAATCCTGATCGTGAAGACGCAATTGTCTGATTTTTACTGGAAATTATTCAGATACTAACACCGGCCCGGCAAAATGTTGGAATTTTGAAAAATGAGCTATAGCAGACTTTTAAATGTGTCTGTTTTGGCATGAAAATTAAAGTTTAAAACACCGTTTTCTTTTGACAAATCTAATTATGAAGCGAGGAATCTCTGTCTGTCTGTCTGTGGGTATGTCCTTCGCATATCTCGAGAACCGCTTACCTGATCTACTTCACAATTTCCGAGTGTATTGCTGGGAAACCCAAGGGAGTGCTTTGTCGAATTCGGTTCAATTTGGACACGCTACATGCTCAATATTAATAAGCTTTGAATAAAAAAGAGCGCTCTGTTCAGCAACCTTTTGCTGGATATACTAACGTTACATGGATGCTAGATCTACCGGTACTAACGTTACAACCAGACTCTTCTTCATTTCCCTGGAGTCAACACGAGAGTGTATTTCACCAGTGTGGCCGTGAGTAAGCTGCGACTTGAGCGTGTTTTCCTCCGCAATAAGGCCGTCCCCGGTGTCAGACTGATACTAACTTATAACACTAATAACGTTACCACCAGCAAAATACCAACGCTAATTAAATCCACGCTCTACGTTAATACCGCAATAGTTGTGTCAAAACAAAAGACTAATACGCCTATTTGGAAGTTACCTCTGCTAAGTGAATTTCACCGATGATTCTGACTGGAAGTAACAGCGTCCTGGGTGTGTTTTTCAGGGGCGGATGATTTGATAATGATATGAGGGCCCCAGGCAAACACCATTACGCCGTCTTGCTTTACTTTTGGTATTGGCAGTGGTAGAAGAAGTAGGCCTATTCAACACTTTTTTTCTGAAGTAAAACTATTAACTATTAAAGGTCCCATATTGTAAGAAGTGAGATTGTCACGTCTTTTATATTATAAAGCAGGTTTAAGTGCTATATAAATTCTGTTAAACTATCAAAACGCTTAACCCTTGGAGAAAAACACACAGCCCGTATTCAGAAACTGTGATTTTGAGACAAGCAGTCAGGATTTCTGTCCATTTGTGATGTCACAAATATACAATATTTAGACCATTACACAGTTTTAAACGTAAACATTCTAAATGTGTCCCAGTTTATTTCATTTTGCAGTGTATGTAAATAACATCAGCTGACATGAAGTAAACATGGACCCAAACTGTTGCCTAGCAACGCAATTCCATTGAAATGCACTAAAACGGAGCATTTCAGACAGAGGGTAAATACAGGTATATTCAGGCAGACAGTACGAGGAAAATAATGTGTTTTTTGAACATTACAGCATGTAAACATGTTCTATTAGAAACACAAAATACAAGTATGAACCTGAAAATGAGCACGATATGGGACCTTTAACGTCTGTTCAAGGTTGAGCTTTCAATTCTAATATGATGCAGATGCAATTTGGAGAGATAGGAAGAGATGTGTGTTTGCATATCAGTGGGTTGAAAACATTTTTCTTGTACAAAACAGTGTGGCTGAGGCCTTAATTAATTTCAAGGTTTTGGCTCGACTGTTTTTAATATAGCTGCCGGGTCACAAACGTTCTCATTTTACAGCTAAACGGTACACTAAAGTGTGTTTCTGAAAACATTTGAGGCGAAAAAAAATAGGCATTACAGTGACAGAATCTTGATTCATATTTGATCAGCGCTGCCTAGTTTGACCGTTTGATCAGAGTTCACCAGCTGCTCCAGCTGGGCTCAAGTTTTGAGAGATGGATAGCTCCACATCTCCTGATCTTAAGCCAAAGAAAGCTTTCAACGATGCAGCACTAATATTCAGTCATTTAGCTTGACGGGACATTACAACGTGCTTCTGTTGTTGCTGTCACTTTTCTACCTGACTTCTGCAGCACATTTACGTCAGCTACAGGCCGAGCTGTTTTGTCAGGTTGAGACAAGTCAGTGGTGGCATTTTAACTGACAGTTTTAGAAATGCCCTTACAACTTCTATTCACACGGCTCTCCAGATATTTTGACGAGATAATTCCTGTTATGGCTTTGAAAGCATTTGGCCTTCCTTTGCGTCTCCGTGTTATTAAAAAATTCTTACGGAGTGTGTTTTGTTTTTTTCTGTACTCTCTTAGTGGTTGCTGCACCTCTGTCATGTGTGTGTGTGTAAAGCACCAATAGCTTTTCTTTATATATACAGTCTGACATTATGAATTCCCTTGTTGTACAAAACGTACAAAAATACTATAAATACTGTACAGAAATATGAATTAAAACTTGCTTTACTGACTCTATCCTATTTACTGTCTCACGTACCATATGCACATGTATATACAGTACATGCCGTTGTATGTTAATGTACCTATGTAGCATGTTATGATTGTTAATTAATTCGGCGCATCAGTACGAGTGTCTTTGCATAATCTGACTGGAGCAAATCAGCTGGGATTTTGACACTGACTCCAGATTTTCCATCTAATTGCAGTTTTTATAGCTCTGTAATGGACTTATTAACCAAACAAGTCTTCAAACGGAGCGCTTTGATTTGGGTTACACAAGCGTGACTGCTGTGTGTAGCATCATCCGGCGCTGGAGGGAATAATGAGTCCGGAAGGGAAAATCTATTTTTTTTTTTTTTTTGAGCATCTGAGGTTGTGACAGGGTTTCTGGGGCTTTAGCAGAGATGAAGTCAGACAGTGAAGATCTGCTTTGCTGCTTTGATCTGGCCTGCCTTCCCACTTAACTTCTGATGACACTGCACTTAGAGAGGGCACCGGGAGCGTGAAGCCTTCCCTCTCACTTTTACCTTAGATGCTCTTAATATTGAGGGAGGAAGGGGGGGGATGCAGCGTCTCAGCTGCTTAAGAGGGAAAATGTTTTACCGATCAACTCATCCCATGCAGAAGCAGCTGATTCTGTATATTCAGTGCATATCTTGAGCATTGTTTGCATTGCATTGACTGTGTGGCACATTTTCCAGGCACAGAGCTCCAGCCTGCACGTAGAGGGCACTCTTAGCTCGGTTTTCTCTGCATGTAATACCACTGGGAAGTTATTTATAGAGGCTGGCTTCAAAGGGGGAGAGAGCAAGTTTTATTGAGGTGATTTTGCTTTTGTGTGATAGCTCTGTGTCTTCAACTTTGCAGACCGCATTTCCTAATCTCTATCATTTAGGGAAATTATACAGTTCTAAATTTGATAACTCTGTGAGGTCTGACATGTCTCTGTCGCAGCGGCAGCGCTGGTTTTCAAGGCCAAAGTCCGCCCCGAAGGAGGATTCTGGTTTCATTTTGGACAGTTCGGTTTAGATGAAGAGGCTCCAAAATGCGCCGTCATCGCACACAGACTTTGTCTGGCTTTATTGACAGTGAGTGGGAGGCCACAGTCGTGGACACTTGTCAATGCTGAGGGGGAATTTTTCTGGTTTATGGGCAGATTTTTGTGCTGCACAACTGTCAGGCGGACTATGAAATACGCCTCGGGCGTAAAAAGCTGAAAAACAAACAAATAAAGTTTGGAATCAATCAGCCTCGGTGTCGCCGTCTGGTTTCCAATCATTGATTATAATATTTATCAAGCAATATTTAGGAAAATATTGTCCTTAGTTCCTGATGAAATTCGCCATCAATAAATAATAATATAGACACCAGCACAAAACCACAAACAAATAAGGCCTCGGGCAAGAAGACTGGCAGCTTCTACCACTGAAACGGCAGAAATTTATGTCTCCCAAAAAATGCCTTTCCTTGGCAGCGTGTCCTTGTTTTGTCCTCGGCGTGTGTTGTTGTTCTGCTTCACGAGGAAATTACAATTTAATAACGAACATTGGTTTCCTGTGTTGTGAGAAATTAAGATTACAAATGAGTTTGATCTCAGGTAATTATGCAGAAGCAGAAACAAACAAAGTTGCTTTCATTTCTTTGGTGTCAGATGAAATGTTTTTTCTTAAAGAGCTGTTTTACACCGAACATTATTGATTTTAGCCAGTGGTGGAAGCTATGGTTGGGAATCACCAGAGGCCTCACGATACCATATTATCGCAATCATTTCATCACCATACAATCTTATTGTGATTTTAAACATTTTGCGATAAGATATATTGCAATTTATTACCCTTTTACAACTGGAAATTATGCAGTTAGTTAACATCTGTACATTTCCACAGGATCCGTCCTTTCCACGCTCCCCATTCATTGTGTATGTAAGCAGCCGTGCAATGCATTCTGGTAGCGTGGCGGCGCGATTAAAGAGACGGAGCGTCACGACTCCCGCTCCTCATTTGCATAAAGTTGAGGTCCAGGCTACTTTATGCAAATCACGAGCGTCCGACGCAACTCGCCGCCTCCAGAAACTCCAGAGAATCTTTTAAACTAAACGTTGTCGATCCAAAATAAAGACAGATTCAGCAACTGCACGGATTATTTCTCGCCTCAAATGTTTTCAGAAACACATTTCGGTGAACTATTTTCGTGAAATACGAGAAGAAAGTTTCCAAACGAGCCTCCATGTTTCCGGTTTGAAAGCCGGGAGCAGCAGCCCACGGAGGGAAAGCGTTCGTCCAATCAGGTTGGAAGAGCCTTGTTTTGTAGTGACAGCCCATCAAGCGTCCAATGCTGGGTAGCGGCGCGTCCCCTCGCGATAAAAAACGCCCGTGTGGACACGTACCATCAGAGTTTTCATTCACATAACTTGAGGTCAAAGGTCGAGGGACCCCTTACAAGACTACGACCTCTGAAAGAGGTTAAGAGGTTAATGGTTTATGTAATAAAAGATCGATACTTGACATCCGTGTATCGATACGATATTGCCACGTAAAATATCACGATGCTATGCTGTATAGATTTTTTTGACGTACTGTACTGTATTATAATTGATAGTTATTCATAATAATGGCATGTCAAAATGTTTCTGACAATCTAATAAAACAGTGGTAATATTGAAGGAGACAGTAAAGTAGGACAGGCAGAAGCTGGCAGGACGCACACGCCAGGAAGTGTAGAGAGCAAACAGCATAACAGATAACACCAGAAACAACAAGGACGCCACAAACACACCATTAAGCATAAAAGCTGCAGTATGTGCTGACATCAGAACATCAGGAAACAGAACAATGTCTGCACATTTTGGCGGTGGAAATTCATTTTCAAACACACTGACACTGCATCACATTCACAGAGGTATTTTTTTTACTTTACTCAACCTTTACTTTGGTTTATTTAAGTACAATCTCTTGATGATAATGGCAGCCAGGCAAGAGGAAAAAGGCTAACCGTGTTGGAGAGCAAATAAAGTAATAAGTATTCTTGGAATCCCCATTTTCCAGTTTGTGTTACTCAAGTTTAAGGCTGCAACTAACGATTATTTTCATGATTAAGTTGCTTGATTTATAAAATGTGGATCAGATGATGACATCAGGGCCGTCTCTAGCCCTTTTGGTGCCCTAGGCAAAATTCAGATTTGGAGTCCCCTTGCTCTAGGTTCAAACCCCCAGAACCCTAACATTGTAAACTGCAACACACATCAGACATCAAAATAGTTTTAAGACAGAAATTAAGATTTTTATTATTATAAACGACTGTATTTATTATAATATGAATATCCCTAATATTGTTGGCTTAAAAGTGTTTAATCAGTTTCAGTACAATTTACACTTTTATTAACGAATAAGTGCGGCCGGGCAGATTAAAAAGTGTGAGAAAAAGAGTTATAGTGGTGAAAAGTGTATTTCTTTCTTTGTTCATTTGTTACCTTTATGCAGAAAATGAGAAAGGGCGCCCACTGGCATTGTTTTAAAAAAATATTTTAATATTATTATTATTATTAATTTTTTTTATTATTATTTTTTAGAAGACGCCGCCCTAGGCGACCGCCTACAGTAAATGGCCTATGCCTTAAGCCGGCCCTGGATGACGTCCTCAAATGTCTTGTTTTGTCCACAACTCAAAGCTATTCAGTTTTACTTTCACAGAGGAGTAAAGAAACCAGAAAATATTCACATTTAAGAAGCTGGAATTTGAGAATTTTCACTTTTTTTTTCTTAAAAAATTACTTAAACCGATTAATCAATTATCAAAATAGTTGGTGATTAATAGTTGACAATTAATCATTGCATCTCTATTCAAGTATTTACAGCTCTTTTGAAAAAAAAAAATCCCATCCCTGGAATTAATTTTAGACCATCGTGTGAAAGACACACAACTGGGAGATAAATCACAGCTGAGACGGAGGACGTTAAAAAAAAAAACGTACCCTCCATCTCCTCACACGCACACACACACACACACACACACACACACACACACACACACACACACACACACACACACACACGGAGGAGAAGGAGGAGAAGGGGGGGGAAAAATCAACAAACAAACAAAAACAATAGATGACACAGACTTTTGTCTTCACGCCGGTGTCATTAATCACGTCCTTCAACCCGCCGGCGGTGCGGAGATTGTGTGCTCGGCTGCCAAAGTTGGACAAAAGTAGGGCACCAGTTTTTTGGTATTTAATTACAATCAAAGTGCTGACATCCGAACCAATATGCTGCAAGTCACAGCAGTTTCTCTGACGCCTCTCATGCTCATCTCTATCTCACCGGCAGCCCTGCAGAAAGCACCTTGCAACGTCTGTTTCTGCTATAATTTATTACTCTGGCTGTTTTACGTAACCACAAAAAGACACCGTGATCCCGACATCCAGCTAGACTCCGATTGCATCCTGTGCATTCAGAGTATTAATTGAGAGTAGGTGTACAAATATTGAAGACTGAAGCGTGCATGATCTGAATCCTTATGGTATAATTATAGTCGTCCGCCCCTGCAGGAGTGTCACAACGGGAAGTTTGAATGCGCAGGAAGAGTTCACCTCGGGCTCAGGTGCCATCACGTCTCCAGCCCTTTCCATATCGCCTCTTTCCACCTCTCAGCTCGCTAAAACCCATCCAGCTTCACTTAACGTCACATCACATCATCATATGGTGATCCCTGACCGCGCTCTCTTTGCATGAATTCAGGATGCTTTTTTACCGACGGTTCCCCCTCTCTTTGAAATGCAAACGCACAGGTCTGAGCAGGAGACGAGGATGCTTTAAGCACCGAGGCAGTTTTTTCTCTGACGAACAGGCCGACTCCTGACCTATCACACCGCAGGCGGCTATACTTAGGCATGTCCCGTCTACGGGGCAAGGTTACATAGAATTCATACAGCAGCAGGTTGCATCTTTCATGCCATGACGTGAGGTAAAAAGGTCACCTGTCTGGGCGCCGAGTCAGAGTGTGGATGAACACACTGTGAAGTGAAACTGCACTAGATACTAATAGACCTCTGAGCTTGTAATTCATCACACGTCTGATATTGTGGGTTGTTTATTTATTTTTTTGTTGTGCAAGGTATCTGCACACTTGTGGTTTTTCATATCGATTGCAGGAAGTATTGTGTGTCTTAAAGCCCCCAGAAAAACGTGGTTTTAAATCTGAAGTATTTCTCTATAACCTTAAATATTCACGACCGAATATGCAACAATTACAGTTAGAGTTTTGCAAAAACAACTACCATTAGTTAGGTTTTATTTATTAAGAGTTTAACACCCTAAAACTCAAAAGCCAACACTAGGATCAGCATTGATTCATGGAGAGACCTTCGTCTGGTCAGCTAACATTACTGCCAAGCAGCTGAAATATAGAGTGATATTGTGCTTTTAGCTGACGTGTGTCGCCTCACTGTTTTGACGGATGCTCGCTCACATTCAGGTAGCGCGTACACACGGGCGAGCGCGAGCAACAGGACGCTGACTTTCGTTGACTTAACGGCCACAAGATGTGAGCTTCGGTTTCTTACATGAAGGACACTTTGCTTCCTGACGTAGCACTGATCCTCACTAATACTGAGCTAGCAGTCCAGAGGGGAGAAAGAACAGCAAAGCTAAAGCTTTAGGGAAAGCTTCGCCTTTGGGAAAAAATTACATCAAAGACAAATGTTGGCACTGTGGGCAGCACTATCAATACACTTCCTGTCTCAAAGAGAATTGGATTTGCAATTTCAGCATATCTCTTTGCTAATCATCACCCCTTAATTGGCAAGAAGTAGAGGCCATTTCACTGTAATGAACACCTCTCTGCTCATTATATAAATAACAATAGAGCATAAAAATGAATCACTTTCAGTGTGTTCCCCAAATTACTGCGCGGATAAAGCACTTTCTCTGCAGCTGCACTGAATCTTCCAGCTCCTGTAGCGACGTGGTTCCTAACGGCAGAGCGAGCTTCACCAGGTCAGGTAGCATCGATGACTTCCCCTCCTCTAAGTTTACTCCCTGGGAGGAGGACCAACTCTTTCCTTGAACCTCTTTGCCTTTCTATGGATCTGACGTGCTGCTCCTCACCCATTAGCTCGCCTGATGGTTACATACCCTCCCTGCAGACCGGCTCAAACTCTGTTAAGCTCAGAGAGGCCAACTGTGGAGTTTGTGGAAAACTCAGTACTTTGTATTTACCTGCCGTGTGTCGCACCAGCAGGACACGTGTTAGACGCGAGACAGTGCTCACAGAACATGAATATAGTTTGACACTAAAGCTGTGTCAGTTGAATCATATACGTCTTATTGAAGTTTAAAGGCATCTCCGTCCTTAATCAAGACTTAGTAAGGCAACAGCAAAAAACACAGTTAGCTTTATATCATCAAAAGTCAAGAAATAACATTATCAATTAAAAAGACCATATATAAATGCATTAGCTTATTGAAATGCAAATAATACAGCCCATAAAAAGGGTTGTTTGGTAGTGCCACTGCTAATTTGAAGGGGTAAAATAGCTATGGCACTGCATGCATTACTGTTTTCTGTATACATTTTTAAAGAGCACATGCCTAAAGGAGGCTCCCTCACTCTTCATCTGAAACTCATTTCAGGGAGTGATGCAACTCAAAATGATATTCTGTCATTTTCAAAAACTGTTAACCCTTAAACACCCAGTGAAATAAGAAGTTCTTATCTTTTGTCCCTGCAGTAATTGTTATGTTACGCTTTTGTTGTAAGCATTATTAAACATGAATCATTTTTGATGACACATCCAGCACTCAGGATTGTATACACACATGTGCACTACTGATTATGATTTGGGATCATGCCTTCACCATAACAGGATTTGTAATTTAGCGACCAGCTAACCCCTCTGTACTTGACCGTCAGCTTCAAGGTCAGAGGTAGGCTTATGTGTTTTAAGTTTTAGTTGACATAAAGCTGTTTTCTATTAAACTAAACTATTTCCAAAACAACGTGGTTGCAGTCATCCTCTTAAACTAACAATGCAGGTGAGGGAGGTGTGTCTACATCTACTGTATATCAATATTGAAGGTGCTCTGTACGATATTCAGAGCATTAATATAGCAGCAAACAACTATTAGCTATGTGAAGATATAGAGTAATGTCTACCTGAGCAGAGACTGAAGTCTCTCTACCTCTCTGTGTGTTGTAATTTGAGCTTTTCAGCTAGCACACTGATGCCATCTGCTGTCTTGCCTTGCCAGTAGCAGTCCCCGTGGGCCGTATATAAGAAGTGGACATAGTCACCGTGACGTCACCCATTGGTTTGTGCACTGTCTTTTTGAAGCCTCGATTTTGGTATTTTGGGCGTCACCATCTTGGTTATTTGCAACCAGAAGTGACCCGAGAGGGTGGAGCGAAGTACAACCGAACGCTGCCATTTTTTTGGCGACCAAAATGGTTCTAATTAACGTTCATGAACTGAAAACACACTGTGAAAGGGTTAAAATTGTAAGACGAAAACACGGACAACGCCGCGGTAGCGACCTTTCAATCACAAGGTAGCCACGCCCTAAAGCATCCCCTGCTTTATGGTCCATTTGACTCTAAATGGGACCATAATTTACTAAATGAACATCATGCTGTATTGAAGAAGACTTGAAACTAGTGATTGAGACCATAAACTGTTTTCTCAGGTAATAAATCAAGTTAAATGTAGGCTCATTTTCTCATAGACTTCTATACAATCAGACTTCCTTTTGCAACCAGAGGAGTCGCCCCCTGCTGGCTAGTAGAAAGAATGCAAGTTTAAGGCACTTCAGCATTGGCCTCACTTTTCAGAGCCGGAGGTTGCCCACTGGCAGTCCCAGGAGAACATCACACTTTAAGGCGATCCTGCAGCATGTGTAAATCAGTCAAATACTCCGACACAAGAAATCTGAGTTTGACCACTCAGCCCAAGAAAGAAGAACTACAGTAACCCCTCGAGACAACTGCTATATTTTTGTTACTGACTAGCCCAGACAGGACCAACATCACTGTTAAATTATTTGAAGCGGCGCAATAAGCTGCTAGTTCAGACGGAATTGTTGACATGGGATTCCTGTGAGTCACTGCGATGTTTGATCCATTTTTCTCTTGACACATCCATCCTGACAGCCCGGTTTGTGGCTGCAGTTTTTCTAATCCAAACTATGTGCTGTACATCTCTGTGGAAAAAAAGTCTGACTCAGTAGCTTAAAGTTTAGGCAGCAAGTTAGAATGTAGTGCTATTGTAACCGATGTATTTACAGTCTTTGCTGACTGCCTGGCTGCAGTGACAGTGAGGTAAATACAGTGTGACCAAAGACCGTAGCAGGGAGGCTTGTTAGTGCTGTAGCCCGCAGACTTGAGACAAACTCAAAGGACAGGCAACACACAAGGTGAGAGCAGCAAAAGAAGGACATTTAATATATGCTGTTTGAAAGCTGTCTCTCTCTCCTCCCTTCGAATGAGTCTCCTGTTGTTGTGGCAGAACTCAATGTGTCCACGGGCCATAATAACATTACACTACAAACAGGTTCCCCGAAGCAAGCGAAAAGCGGAGGTGTCAGAAAACCTTTCTCCTTTACTGAAAGGCTCGAGCTCTGTGTGTGCAAAACACGGTAAACGTACTTTCCTCACTCTTTAACCGCCTGCTTCCATCTCCCTGAAAGACTTTGCACACCAGAGTTCCCTCTCCTCGGCTCCGTCTTCCCCGAGTCCGATCGTCATCGACAAACACTCCGTACGGCAACCGTCCTCTTATTATATCTCATGAATAATTTAGGCCGCGACTGCTTTGTTTCCAACACACAACTGTTGTTGTGCAGCTGTGCAATAAATCATCTTTCAGAGCTGATTCATGCTAATGTTATGCTGCTGTTGTTCGGGCAAGATTTGTGTCTGGACAAACTTAACATGCATCCACACTTCTGTAAGTCTGATCTGATGGATTACTTTATCCAACAAACAAATCAGATTTAATATATTCCTTTTCATGTTTTTTCATGCGAGTGAAGGCTACACGGCAGGATTACTTTTATAAAATAGACAGTTAATTGTGTGTTATCTTACTTACATACTCCAATAATCTTTACAGATACGTTTCAATCCTTACATAATGCTTTTAACAGCACTAGAAAAGATGGGTATAGATAACAAGACAAAGACAGCCATGCCAGCAGCTCTGTGAGGCTGTACTTCGCTTTATGCAAATGTATGAATATATTTATTATTGTAAATCAATTAACAACACAAAACAATGACAAATATTGTCCAGAAACCCTCACAGGTACTGCATTTAGCATAAAACAATATGCTCAAATCATAACATGGCAAACTGCAGCCCAACAGGCAACAACAGCTGTCAGTGTGTCAGTGTGCTGACTTGACTATGACTTGCCCCAAACTGCATGTGATTATCATAAAGTGGGCATGTCTGTGAAGGGGAGACTCGTGGGTACCCATAGAACCCATTTACATTCACACATCTTGAAGTCAGACGTCAAGGGACCTCTTTGAAAATGACCATGCCAGTTTTCCCTCACCCAAATTTAGCTTAAGTTTGGAGCCAGAATCTTAACTCACTCTTTAAAACTGAGCTTGCTACAACCTAAAAATCGCAAGTTGCGTTAATGCGTGGCGGTAAAAGGAATTTGCGTTTATGCGCTATTATCACGTCAACTTTGACAGTCCTAATTCTGACAAATTGATATTTACTGGATAAGAAGTTAAAGGGGAAGTACGCACATTTTCAAAATTCATACACGTTATTCCTATAGTCTGAGACGGTCCAAAAATATTAGTAAACATGAACAACTCTCTCCCAAATCCAAAAACTAGAGTGTTAAAATTCAAACTTCTGATGTCATAGGGTATAAAGTGTTAACTGAGCACACCTGTGATGTCACAAATGGCCTGTCTACACAGGAGGTGTTTTACAGTCGCCCGTCTCGCACACGTCTGACGGAGCAGATATGTTTCTATTTTAGTCAATCCAGCTGTCTACACAGGCCATGTAACGGGTCATTTTTCACTCAAGTTATGCGCCTGTAAACACAACCTAAAGCATATTCTTACACTTCAAAATCTATTTTCTACCGTTTTAAACTCACTTCGAGTCAGTTTTGGTAACTCCACAACCCCGTATGTTTGTCTGACAGAGAGAAGCATCCCATCCCCTCTAACTGAGAGGCTGTAATCTCATGAATCAAATGCAGGTGTCGAGGACTATTCGGCTCTCGTAACACCGACAGATGAATCTTATTAAAAACCAGAAAGAGCTTTCACAATTAGTTGAGACATGTTGGCAGCACTTCTTTGTCATTTACAATATAGCTTTATTCTGACACACTGTTCTTGCAGCTTTGTTCTGCAGCGTTTGTACAATATTGTACAGTAAAAAAGTCCCACATGCCACGCCAAGATCATTATAACCGAACATGTCACGCAGCGTGGGTTTGCACAAACACAATCACACACACACAGGTGCTTACACGCATGTGTGCACACGCGCTCATTCGCGGAGACATCATTTGATAACTACAACCCTTGGTGGAACTTCATTTTGCGTTTCGCTTTGTCTGCTCCGGTCTACATTTTTCATGCAGTATTAGCCGCCTCGCTGCCGTTTCCCCGCGGTGATCGCTAAAGCAGACATCAATCAATGCAATGCAACGGGCGCTGAAACACGGAAAGAACCTCTCTTAATTAAGGGATTCAATTTAAACCATGAAAATTGATTTCACTGAAGGGCCCGCAAAGCAATCAGATAAACAAGGTGACATATTCATGTAATCATCGTAATTAGTTTTGTTCCGAGCGTTCGTAATAAAACTTTACCTCATCATTGAAAATATTTCATCCCACTCGTGTTTTTTTTGTGCTATTTGAGCGCTGGAAATTGAGTTTCAGATCTTCTTTGTCATTTAAAAAAATACATTTATGTTGCTGGTAAAGTCTGTATTTGTCATGTGTGAAACTCTTCATGCCTTATATAAAGGGGAACGTGGAGCCGGTTGGCGCAGGCAGCAGAAATGCCCTTGACTAGCTTCAGGCGACAGATTTCCTCACAACTGGAGCAGGGCACTGAGGGCAGCACTATCACAAGGTGGCTGAGCGGCTGATATAAAGGGACAGCTGGCAATAACACACTAAATGCATATATTAGCCAGGTGGTGACTGTCAGCCTGACCAGCAGCTAGGAATAGAAGTACAAAAACACGTTCAATTGAATTTCTTATTCTGTCTGTATTTATCCGAGGAAAGGTTTTGCAGAGAAAATGTTTAATGTGAGTTTGACCAACCCGTTCTCGTTCCCAAAGATCGTCACATACGGACGCCTGGTCAGGACCGCTTGGCGTCATTTTTATCGCACCAGGTACGCCTTTACGTCACACTTAGGTTTAGGCAACAAAACTACTTGATTAGATTTAGTAAAAGATTGTGATTTGAATTAAAATTACGTAACTTCAGTAAATTGCATAGCCTACGTTACATGACGTAAATTAAGAACGTTGTGAAACGTATCATACTAACGCAACTTAGAATAAGTCAACATTGACAAACAGCAGTCTCCTCCTTGAAAGTCCTGTGTGAAAGAAGAGAAATGGATTTGAAGCGATGATGTGATTCCTCAGTAAATTCTCAGCTGATTGAAATCTGTCTGTTGTCAATATGTGACTGCGTGATGGACACTGGCAAGGTCACAAGCTTCTGCCGGTAACTAAATCCGGTGCAGCCTTCAGTGTGGAAAGACGAACGCTCAGCTCGTCCATTAACGGCACTGCGTCTTGTAATCCGATCGAGTCACAACTTAACATGTCAAGACAAATTGGCGTCTCACTCATTCTCTGGCCCCGCTGCGATCTCCGTGATGTACAGGTAGCTCCGTCGCAGGAATCTGAGAAGCTAATGAGAAGAAACGAGGGCCGCTTTGATTTCCCCGAGCGGCCCCGGTTCATTTGTGTGGGGTTTTTTTTCATCCTTTTAGTTTGTGTAGCTCGTGTTTTTGGTTTGGTCATGTCCTTTTGAAGTGAGATGTTTCAGTCGGCCTCTCACACAATCTGTCGGGTGTTTTTTTCTCTTCTATGAAAAAAAATCTTTTAGTTCTAGAAAATGTTTTTCGAAGGAAAAAAAAGCGCAGCGCTTTGATGGAGTGAGCGGTTCATTCAGCTCTGATCAGTGAGTCAACAAAACAACACGGAAACATTGTGAATGAGGGCCTCGCATTGTTATTGGTTAATTAAAAGGCACATTCAGTTTCAAGGGTTCACAGAGAATACGCTGTGTAGCAAGGCTGACTCAGGTCTCAGGTCAAAACCTTTTTGGCCGCATGACATGAAATATGATTTGTGAAAATCCTCTGAATAAGGACTAAGTGGGCATTTTAATATAATAGTCCAAAGCTGGCAGTTTCACTATTTTGTGTAAATACAAAATGTGAAGTATAGTATATTGAAAATCTATTTATTTATTTATTAGAGCTGTCAATCGATTAAAATATTTAATCGTAATTATTCACACATTTTTTTTATCTGTTCAAAATGTACCTTAAAGGGAGATTTGTCAAGTGTTTAATACTCTTATCAACATTGGAGTGGGCAAATATGCTGCTTTATGCAAATATATGTATATATTTATTATTGGAAATCAATTAACAACACAAAACAATGACAGATATTGTCCATAAACCCTCACAGGTACTGCATTTAGCATAAAACAATATGCTCAAATCATAACATGGCAAACTGCAGCCCAACAGGCAACAACAGCTGTCAGTGTGCTGACTTGACTATGACTTGCCCCAAACTGCATGTGATTATCATAAAGTGGGCATGTCTGTAAAGGGGAGACTCGTGGGTACCCATAGAACCCATTTTCCTTCACATATCTGGAGGTCAGAGGTCAAGGGAGCCCTTTGAAAATGGACATAATAGTTTTTCCTCGCCTAAATTTAGTGCAAGTCTGGAGCGTTATTGAACCTCTTTCTCGACAAGCTACAATGACATGGTTGGTACTGATGGATCCCTTAGGTTTTCCAGGTTAATATGATACCAGTTTCTTCACTCTAGCTTTAAAATTGAGCCCGCTACAACCTAAAAATCAGGACAGCAGACTTTCCTGTAATGAGAAGTATACAGTACATTTTACTGTATTTTACATTTTATTAATACATTTTTGTTTTAATTATTGACCTATTTTTAATGTCATTTCTGTTGTATTTAATTTAAACGCCTTGCTTTTTTGTGTGTGTTTGTGTTGACTGATCAGCCTCCGGAGGCTCCTCTGGCTGATTTAATAAATGAGAATCAGGTGTGCAGGTCTAATTAAGGTATAAATCCACAGCTGCAACTCAGCAGGAGCTGAATCTTTTCATGTGCGTGCTACCGAGGCTGTGCAGTGCAGCTCTTATTCAACACCTGATACAAAAACTATGGAAGCTATGGAAATGAAAAAGTAGATGTCAGAGATGCCAGACATGCCAATGTTAGGCTATAGCACCTTGCATGGTAGTTAGCTGCCACTGGTGTGTGTGAACGTGTGATTTTTAAAATTACTTTCCTCATTAAAACTACAGTAGGAACAGCCGACTAGCACTTTGAAGGCTGACAGTTGGTTCACAGGTTTGAGCCAGGTGTGACTTCCTGTCAGGTTCATTCTCTTTTCTTAACACAGTATTATACGTAATGAGCAAACGACTTCACAGTTTGAGGGCTGTCGCTTAAATAATGCTCAAGGGATCTTGAGTAGAGCACAGCGGAGAGTTTTCTCGTATTCCCACAAGCTCGGCGCCATCCTTCATCCACTGTTGGCCTTGAAGGAGCTTCCCCAGTGTGACCATTTCAGTCGCATCAAACACTGTGGACAGTTCGCATCTGACTTGTGTCCTTGGCAGCAGCTGACAGCGAGCCTGACAAACAAATCTATAAATACCACAGAAGAAGAAAAGAAAAGTCACAGATATTCCTGTTACAATTAGGTATTTACCATCCTAAAGGCCAAAGGTTGGCCTTCAGACAGCCTCGCTTTCAGCTGTAAATGTGCAGCGTCACTGAAGTGTTTCTGGAAAACATGGAAATACAGGTGCACCGTTTTCAGCGTGATCTAAAACACGTGGAGTGACAGGTGCAGCTGATCATTTAATTAATTACTGCGGTGCAATAACAGCAGGAGCGGAGACATCCTTCATTAGGGTTATTCCTAATGAATAGCTCCACCTGTACTTTTCCAGTGGTGGAATGTAACAAGAGTACATTTACTCAAGTACGCACATTCATTTTAACGTAACTAATTTCTTTAATACATTAACACAATTTTTACATTGTAGTGGGCTCAGCTTTGAAGCTAGAGTGAAGATCCTGACATCATATGAAACTATAAAACCTAAGGAATCCATCGGTACCAATCATGTCATACTAGCTCGTCAGGAAGGAGGTTCAATAACGCTCCAAACTTACGCTAAATTTGGCGATGAAAAACTGTCATATCCATTTTCAAAGGGGTCCCTTGACCTCTGACCTCCAGATATGTGAATGTAAATGGGTTCTATGGGTACCCACGAATCTCCCCTTTACAGACATGCCCACTTTATGATAATCACATGCAGTTTGGGGCAAGTCATAGTCAAGTCAGCACACTGACACACTGACAGCTGTTGTTGCCTGTTGGGCTGCAGCTTGCCATGTTATGATTTGAGCATATTGTTTTATGCTAAATGCAGTACCTGTGAGGGTTTCTGGACAATATCTGTCATTGTTTTGTGTTGTTAATTGATTTCCAATAATAAATATATACATATATTTTGCATAAAGCAGCATATTTGCCCACTCCCATGTTGATAAGAGTATTAAATACTTGACAAATCTCCCATCCCTACCAGATAAAAAAAATGTGTGATTAATTTGCGACTAATTGTGATTAAATATTTTAATCCATTGACAGCTCCACTTTTTACTTGATTAAATTTATCTGCCAGCTATCATTACCAGTTACTTTACAAATTAGGATTTTACATACAAAACTTATGAAGAACTTTTAAAATGGGATGCACTGAAAAAACAAAAAAATAAACTACTAAACAGCATATACAATTTGAGATTAAACAATTAGTCAAGTAAAACTAATTTCAAACCAAACAATAAACAGATTAATAATGAAAATAACCAGCAGATGATGATAATGAAAGTCATCATTAGACTATATAGACTCACAGAGGCCATTTTCACAGTGTGGTATTAGTACTTTTATTTAAGTAAAGGATCTGAATACATCCACAATACAACCGCTGTGCTTTTCCTGCAATGACACGTCAAAATATCTGCCGTGCTGATGATAAAAAAAAGATTCATGATTGGAAGATTTATTCAAAAATACAAAACAATTGAAAGCACAAGCTGGACTGAAGACTTTTGACATTGAAAGAAAAAGAAAAACTGCTGATTCTCATCATGCAAACATTGAAATCAAAAATCTGAAGAGCTGTATTTTGCTTTTGAATTCAGTCAGTCGGCAGGAGAGTGTTTTGTGTCATGAAACCAAAGAAGAAACATGCAATTCATGTTCTTTATAGGGAACAAAAAGCTGTAGCCTGGATCAGTGTGTCATACGGAGCAATATAACAAATTCATTGATATCAAAATGCCAGTGATTATTAGTTTTAGATGAAAGCAGCACACACACTCTCACTGTGATATTACTTGTAATATTAGAGGGGAAGAAGTTGTCCCCTGCAGTGTGGCTGAAGGATGAGGACAGCGTTGCCAAGTAATCTGCCGTCCTCCCCCAGTATCTGCTGTCCACTTCAGACGATAACCTCTCTCCCAGGCGGGCGGGGGGGTTAGATCTTCATTATTTCTGTGTCACATTAAGGCTCATGCACCAGAGCCTGTCCGCGGCCCCTGGGGTGACCTGGGCGAAAACACACAGACCCACCCAGATGTAAATACACAGCGTAAACGGACTCAGGAACACCGACTGCGAAAACACACACACACACAAACTGAAATAAATTGCACACATGCTCAAGTTGTTACCTGTCCTATTTGTCCTCTCTCGTTTTTTCCTTTTCACACATTGTACTATCGCTCTTTCTCTTTCACACACACACACAAAAAAAGCACTGCACCACTCTCCCCGCCGCTGACAAGATACATGATGAACGCATCCACAGTGATTTATAATAACTCACTTCAGAGCGATGCCATTGCAGAGGAGGAAATTGAACAAACAGGCCATGTTATCTGTCACCAGATGACCCAGTTCAAGTTCAAGAAGCTGCCTGTCAAGTACAATTGACTGCACAACTGATATATTAGACCTTAATGGCAGCAGAAAAAAAGAAGCTCTTAACGATTGCCTTTGCTGGGCATGTGAAGGTCCTGCGGAGGGGTGGATTGCAAAAAGGAAACAAATGATTTCCTGAAGCAGCATCTTCCTTCAAAAAAAAAAAAAAAAATCCATCTGATACAGATGCTAGTATGGCACTTTAAAGGGAGCGGTTTGATGGTGAGTTAGCTTTTAGTGGATTAAAGGTTTTATATACGATATTCAGAGCATTAATATAGTATCAAACTATAGTAATGGCTACCTGAGCAGAGAATGAAGTCTCTCTACCTCTGTGTGTGTTGTAATCAGAGCTTCTCTGTGCTTTGTTGACATAGCCGGGCCGGCCGCACACGCTTTTAGTGCATGTGAGGACAGCTGTTGATTATTTATCACCTCAGTAGCTGTTTCAACATCCAGCAGAGAATTATTAACATACGTTTAGAGTCATGTGTCTGGTCACCTGATGAACGTAACTCCAATATTCACTCTCTTTTAGCTCCGTTTTAGTCTCCACCAACTCTCGAGAAAGATCTGTCTCTTTAGCTGCTCCACTATGTTCACCAGCTAGTTGCTAACTTTGTGATCTGCTGTTTGGTGCTATAGACTAGTCGCATACAGAGGGTTTATCTGAGCCTTTTCACAGGAAACAGCTGCTGGAAATACAAAGTGTATGTATGACCAAATTTGAGCCTCGCAGATCAAATGTCCAGGTGCAAAAATCCTTTTCTTAATGTATTCGATCCTGTTACAGGAATGTTTTTTTCCCAATTTATGCAACACACTTGTCTCCGACAATTTCTCATGTACTGAGAAAAAAAGGGCTGGCTGATAAAATGACGGCGTCAAAACAAAACACGAAGAATCTGCGTTATCAAGAAGCCTGTGGAACATATGTTGCAGCATATGGTCCAGAGAGGAGATCAGGATCTGATCCGCCGTCAGACGATTTCAACTCGCTGTTAAAAGTTTGAGAAATAAACCCAGCGCACGGCTGCTTTAGGAAAACACATTAACCTTTTGGAGTGAAAAGGAAGCGAAGGCACAGCTGTGAGGGTGAAGTGGAAGCAGTGGAGGTGCATTCAAATTTGCAGTCTCGCACCTCAGCCCACTGCCGTCATGACTCCGACAGACCTCGTGCTTTTTTTAAAAATGTCTTTCCGTCACGGTGAGGCAAATCATGCTCAAGCATTTCCACAGTGGGGGCGATCTGCAGCAGCCTACAATTGCAGGGGAGGTAAAATTGCAATCAATCGATGTTGCTGGAGATCCCCAGGGGTCAGTTTACAGTTTCATTAGAGGAGCAGCAGAAAAGCTCCACAGTGACCCCGTGGAGTGCGAATCTCACACCACTAAATTATCTCCTGGTTTAGCTGACAAAACATACTTTGGGCTCTCACTTACAGGGCTGAGCTTTAAGTTGTGTTTAGTATCAGTGCAGTTAAGACCAGCACGCACTACTCTGTGTGTTTTCAAGCTGTTAATGTGCCCACCACTGCCATGTTTTACCCCCTTATTTGCAATCGCGCATTTAACTAAAAGAATGTAAACTAAACTAAACTTCTATTTCATTAATTGCGTTTTTTGGCCTCTTGGTGGTACCACAATAAGCTTTAAATGCAACATTTTACCACCTTACCAAGTTGATATGGCTAATATGTTGGACAGAGTTGTATTTACATATTAATGGGCCAAATTCCCAACAAGGGAAATGTATTTTAAGGTACATCATGGCGTCAGTATTTTCTTTAAACATTGGATGTCACATTGGAGAAGTCTTTATTTAAAGACTCTTGTTTTTTTCTTCTTCCTTTGGTGATAATGTGTTTTTTTTCCAGCTCATTAACACCTCATTTGTCAATGTGTAACTTGATAGTTAAGCATGGAAATATAATGCAAGGTGATGTCAACTTATTAAGATAAAACCCTGTAATTAATAATAACTGCGCTCATATTAGCAAAGCAGTGTTAATCGAGCCTTCTAGGGATGTATGAACGTGAGAGTCAACGAGGCCACGTTTCAACATTTTCTGACCAGATATAAATAAAGACAGAACATTAAGCCTTTTTTTTTTTACATATAAAGCTTTCCAAAGTTGGATCAATAATACGCTTAAGAAATGAGAAGAGCTCTCTGCAGTCAGCTCTCATCTTGTGTCGCACATTACTCTGTAAGCTGTTAAGGAAATAAACTCAAGAGTGATGCTGGTGTCTGTCAGGATGTTGGGAACACATGCTATAAGGCAAATGATATCCTGCTTACATTGTTTTACAGTAACCCCGCTATTATTGCAGTCATTAGTCTAAATTATTGACTCATAACGCAGCGTTTCGGTGCAGCCTTCGCTGGGTTTAGGGTTTAATTTATATGTAAATGCATTTGTACCCTGTGTATTATTTGTCAGCACATCATTTGCTGAAATGAGATGTGGGCTGTTTGGTTTGGAGGGATGTTGATTACAACTCCGATGGTTCCAACTCCAGAGAATAAGTCCAATTTCCTTTAAGTTGGAACACAGTTTTCGGGTGGAATAAATGGAAGATTTCTTTTGCTGATTTCTTCTTTGACTTGAAACAGAATGGGTTTATATTTATTCTCAGTGTTAACCTGCAGAGGCGGCCTGGAAACAACAAAATCTCTTGATAGAAGCAACAGAATGGTAAATATATAAGCTATCCTACACATGGTATATAATAATCACTGTAAGTCAGTAGCTAAATGAGCATTTATTTACACATAATGGTTATAAATTATCTACCAGCTGTAACAGTGAGCAGGAAATATTTATTTTACAATTTGAATACTTAATCATATCCCTAATTAAGCAATTTTATGTGGTATTATTTGCAACATAAAGAGTCCCAAGAGGCCGTGATTATACCGAGCTAATCATTAGCAGTCTCAAATATAACTTGTGACAGCCCTGTTGCTGTAGGCAATTAAGGATTTTTTGAGAGAAAGCGAGTTCTTCTGAACTCGGCGTAGAAGCGGGTTTAGAATTTCAAAACAAAGAAAACAAAGCTGTCAAAGCTGCAACAGCTCGATAAAAGATAACTGAAGGTCGCGAGCAGCCATGTCTTCACCTAGACTTACTTGGTTATTAAATTCGTAAAAAAAACACACCTGCATTCAGTGTTTCTTCCTCTGAAAATATAATTTCTGATTGAGCACATAGTACATAGTGGGGATTATAATGTTCTGTGTGACCTTTAATAGTTATCATATTCAGAAAATTAAAATGTTCTTCTTTCTTTTGGGGGGTCTAATAGAATTGAAAGACAATAAAGACTTCTTTAGATATTTGAAATCATTCATATATTATGAACTGTATTATGAAAAACCCTTATATACAGTACATAAAGCAGTTATGAGGCTTCATTTATTGGTAGAATTGCTCTTGTCGGACTTGATTCATTGCCAAACAGCAAACATTTTGGTGGCATGTCAAGCATAAACTCTGGTGGTTTTCATAATGTGACAGAGTACAGGAAAGAAATACTATAAAAATCGTATCTGTTCGTCCACCGTGGAGAAATTGCAGGAAAATATTAAATACAACAAACTTGTTTTTTTTTTCAAATGGGAGTTAACAGTTCAAGGGCTCGTATAATTCTACGGTTTAGTACTGTTGTGGACTCTGCTCTTGTGTGAACAGGCAGTGCCAAATGTTTGTCCATGACTAGTACGAATAGTCAAAAGCAGGCTGAATGTGTGCTTGTTATTGCATGAATGTGTTGGAAGTGAAGTAAAAGGTGAACATGCAGGTGAAGGTGGTTCACAGAAAACATAGTGTAGCCACTTTATCATGAAACGCTAACATGTGTTTAAACACAGATGACTTCTAAGCCCCTTTTTCAGTCATGCACCTCGTGATGGCAGTTGTAGACGTAAGCGCCCGAGTCACTTTTACATTAAAGTTACGATGGCGATCTTACCAGGTCGGTCCCCATAGACTGTATATATGGATGGACGACGCGCCTCTACTTCCTCCCACTGTACGGTAGCTGTTTGGCTAGAAAGACACAACAACTAACCATAATATCTCTACAACTACATCTACGTATAATCAAATTGTTCTGTCGCACAGACTTGTGACGGTTATGGAAAATTAAAGTTACGTCTCCTCTCGCAGGGACTGCCGTTGTCAGGAGGTTAGCCGCTACCAAAAGAGGAGAAATGCCGTTCCGCTAATTCCATAGTTGCCTAATTTATGTGCTGTGTCTTCTTAGCTGGCTAACGTTATCCACCGGTCAGCTTACAGTCAGAATGACCTGGTTTCGTTCAGAGTTGGAGGGTACGTGAACCACAGGGGTGTGCAGTTACTGGGGCTAAATTAACGTTAGCTGTTGATGGCCAGTAAAAATACCACAAGATGGTAAAAACAGACTATATAAGAAGTGGACGTAATCACCGTGACGTCACCCATTGGTTTGTTGACATGGTTTTGAAGCCTCGAGTTTGGCATTTTGGACGTCACCATCTTGCTTCTTTTGCAACCAGAAGTAACACGAGAGGGTGGAGCTAAGTACAACCAAACTCTAAATAAGAAATTTTTAGGTGACGAAAATGTTACAATTAACTTACATAATTGTAAGACGAAAACACGGACAACTCCCAGACCGGACAACACCGTGGTAGCCACTAAAGCCCTAAAGCATCCCCTGCTTTATGGTCTATTTGACTCTAAATGGGACCATAATTTACTAAATGAACATCATGCTGTATTGAAGAAGACTTGAAACTAGAGATTGAGACCATAAACTCATGTTTACCATGTTTACTGAGGTAATAAATCAAGTGAGAAGTAGGCTCGTTTTCTCATAGACTTCTATACAATCAGACTTCTTTTTGCAACCAGAGGAGTCGCCCCCTGCTGGCTGTTAGAAAGAATGCAGTTTCTGGCAGTGGCTTCACTTTCCAGAGCCGGAGGTTGCCCACTGGATAAGAAAAAGGTTGGCTGCTTGTTAAACCATAACGTATCATTGCTTATTTCTACATGTGTTAAATGCAGAAGATTTAACATGTGGGTGTGGAGGCTTTGGAGTTGTTTAAAGGCACATTTGACAGCACTGATGACTGAGTAGGCTAACGAAAGAAATGTAACAAGTGATGTACAGTAAGTAATTACTTTTGCTATTGATTATTTAGTTAAGTTAAAAGAAAGCGCTCATCATTAAACCTTTTTAAGAAACTCCAACACTTTGTGATGGAGGATTTCCCCATTGTAATGTCTCTTTGTAAACACTGCTGTAGCAGTGCAGCATGTGCAGATATGCAGTCAAAGGTGTGTGCACGGAATAATTGAAGGGCTCCGCTGAAGTTTTTTTTTCTCCCAGAAATCTGATGGGTGTGATTATTGATATGGACTGTCAGTGATTTACAATAAAGAAAAACCCTCTAACAGCAAACTGCCACTGCTCGGCAGCTCCAAAGTAGCCCGCTGGCAGCAAACCAAAGCGGGCAGTCCTCTGTAATCTGCTCTGACTCTGCACCTCCAGTCCTCTTTGATCTCAGACAGAGCGAATACTCCGGAGAGCATTTAATGCAAAAGTTGTGGATCTCGTGTGTGCATGTTGGAGTTCGGCTAATGTCTTATTAAAGGCGTTTTCAGACCGACTGTGTGCAATAGCTCATATGTTGAACAGACTTCCGCTGTAATAATCCCCTTACAGTACCAGTATAATAAAACAGACAGACAGTGGCTTAAAAGAGCTTCAATTACATAAAATAGAAGATGGAAATCAAATCAAGAAGACTATGGGGAAACAACCAATTGATGTGGAAAATGCATTAAAAACAAAGACAGGACAGTAAAAGGATGAAAGATAAAAAAGAAAATCCAATATCTTTACATTGGACCATTTTATGCAGAAGCAATCATCATGTTACACTGAAACTTTTAATATAATAAAACTAGGGCTGTCAATCAATTAAAATAGTTAATTGTAGTAATTATTAATTAATTAAAAATTTTTAATTTGCACATTTTTGATCTGTTCTGAATGCACCTTAAAAGGAGATTTGTAAAGTATTTAATACTCTTATCAACATGGGAGTGGGCAAATATGCTTGCTTTATGCAAATGTATGTATATATTTATTATTGAAAATCAATTAACAACACAAAACAATGACAGATATTGTCCAGAAACCCTCACAGGTACTGCATTTAGCATTAAACAATATGCTCCAATCATAACATGGCAAACTGCAGCCCAACAGGCAACAACAGCTGTCAGTGTGTCAGTGTGCTGACTTGACTATGTCTGTAAAGGGGAGACTCGTGGGTACCCATAGAACCCATTTTCATTCACATATCTGGAGGTCAGAGGTCAAGGGACCCCTTTGAAAATGTCCATGACAGTTTTTTCTCGCCAAAGTTTAGCGTATGTTTGGAGCGTTATTGAACCTCCTTCGCAGCAAGCTAGTATGACATGGTTGGTACCAGTAGATTCCTTCGGTTTTCCAGTTTAATATGATACCAGTATATTCACTCTAGCTTTGTTTGCAGCGTTCTTTAGCCTCCTCGACAAACTAGTATGACATTATTGGTACCAATTCCTTATGTTTTCTAGTTTCATATGATACCAGTATCTCCACTCTAGCTTTAAAACTGAGCCCGCTGCAACCGCCGAAAGATCGATTGCGTTAATGCGTTGAAGAAATTAGTGGCGTTAAAAACTACTTTGTGTTAACGTGTTATCGGGTTAACTTTGACAGAAATAATTCTATTTATAGCATCTCTCTCATGAAAACCAAACCTAATCAATTACTGCCTTTTAGATGAATAATTAATTTACACACACATCTAACAATGCAACAACACTGCAGGTTTTTCCAGCCTTTTCTAATTCCTAGTTCCTAGTCTAGTGCATAATATTCTGCACACATGCATTATATTTTCTGTGATTCTGTGTGGGAGCAACTGGGCGATGGAAAGGCGTGACATTCTCACCCAGACAAGTGTACGCAAAGGGAACTTTTGCCCGCCGGCAGGCTTCCTTTCTTCTTCCAACCTTGTTGCCCTGCTTTTTTTTTTACTGTCTGCATGGCTCAACGTTCAGCGCTCAAATGTGACCTTTTAGATGTCGATAAATGTTGAGGGCGGGCCGGATCAACCCAGAGAGTAGAGAGGGATACAGTTGACCTGCGCTGGCCCCAAAAAGTTGTGAGCCAACTTATGTCCTGTCAGCTGCTCGCACCGTTAACCCTCACAAAACTTAACGAACCTTTAGCTTCACCAAGTACAGCCGAGCGGTCTCTGTAAACCAGCTTGTGGCCCTATAAACCGACTCATACGATTAGCTGAACTTAAAAAGGTCTAAAGGGGCTTTCATAATCAATTCCTTATTGTTTCCTCCCCTGACATAAAATCGATGGATGGCCCATCATGAAAGCTGTGCTACTTTAATCGGGGCATGACGCGGAGAACGTTCGATTATCGGCCACCAGGTGAAGGACCTTTGGAAGCCTCCTTGAAGGGTGGAGGTGTTTTTAAACTAAAGCATCCTATAGGATGAGAATGGATGAGTATGGATGAGTATGCAGTAAGGCTGCATTCAATGTCAGCATGATCCAAGAGGTTTAATTAAAGAACAATTTATTATTTGATGCATTCAAATCCAGAGCGACTGAGACGGAGTGGATTTCTCTTTTAACGTCTGGATAAACGGTCGTTGTCCAGATCTAGTGGAATATGATGTTGCGCTGTACTGGAGGGCGCGGAGCACAAGGCAGCATCATAGATTTTTCACGTATATTTCTTAGGTCTAGAGGACAGATTTTTTTGCTCTTCTGTGGGAAAAGGCAGTGATGTTTTAAATTCAGTTTCAGTCGAGAACACTGCAAACTCTGGTGGCAGCAAATGATAACATATTTTTGTTTTTTGTGTCCACAGCATTGAAAGATTACGTGGACAAAGTCTGTCTTTTCAGAATCAATGTCCTCATTTTTTAAGATAATTCAAGTTGTCATTGGGCAGGCTGTTCTCATACACCGTTTGTAGCTATACATGCGAATATATGCAAAAGGTAATGCACTGTAATTCGTATATATCCCACAAAATCCATTCGTATGTAATCCATGTAACAAAGAAGTATAAAGATCGACAAATGTTGCAGAGGTCGGGTGGATGGGTGGGTCAAAAAACATTGGATTTTCACCCAGGAGACCGGTGTTCGTGTCCCGTGTGAAACCAGAAGTCAACGTTGATTTATCTGTCTTGTAACTTCCATACTTAAGTTACGCCTCTTCTGGAGTTATTTTAACCCAAACGTTGACTTATATGTCACATACTGTAACTTGACCGAGTTGTTTTGTTACCTAAACCTAATCAAGTTGTTTCCTATGAAGACTTATTTTGAAAAGACTGGAGCGGAAATTGACACGTGCGTCACGTGTTGCTTGACATTTGTAGAAAAACACACAATAAGTCTAGTATACGAAAATAACTTTTCGTAAGACATCATACAAACTGTTGCATGAGGATACGTTGCATTGAGAACAACCTTCGACCGAAGAAAATGTGTCACAGTTCTGTAGTTTTCCCACATTTCTGGACCTACATTTCGCACCAGATAGTATCCCGTCCAGAGCACGCAGTTTCTGAGGTTATGCTAAAGCTCATGTTGCTTTAGGCACTCCGTATTATGAATAATACTCTGGGTATTATCCGATGCTGTTTCTGGAAAGACCTCTTCAGATAAAACAGTAGGAGAAAGATGCAGTTACTCCTGCAAGAATCAAGCAGAACAACAGTTTAGTTGTTTTTGACTCTTTAACCAGCAGGATGAAGGGTTACCACGACTACTTGTGATTAATGTCTGCAGGCTGGTCTCTGACCGAGGACTTTACAGGACTTCCCAGCTATGCGCGTGACATTTGCAAACCGACCCAGAATGCAGCAAAAGCCAACTTTTTTCCACTCTGGCTCAGACTGAAGTTACTCAACTGTGCTGGAAGTGTGACCGCAGCCTAAATTGCTCTTTCCACACTTGGTGCTGGCCTGCTCCTGAAAACCGCTGGCCCAGTTTATTCTTCTCCTCCACAATCAAACTGTAATAACTGATGGAGTCTGAGCTTGAAAGGTGCCGCCGCTCCACTCTGTTCAGGCTGGTTTGGGTTTACTCAGCCGTTTAACAAAAAAAATACAAATAAAACCCTTTTTAACAGCCTTTATCCGTCCTCCGTCGCTGCTTGCTACCAGACAGTCCCCTGACTGTCGCTGACCTGCACGAGGCTCTTGTCACATCTCTCTTTCAGCCCGGAGAAATGGAGTTTGACTCGGGCTGTTCTTGCCCTGAATCCTCCGGGGGCTGTATTAAAAAGGCATCGCAGCAATGTTGACAGGAATACATTTATCGGGATTGTGTCTCCTTTCAACAGGCGGCTGGGGGTGGCGCTGGCTGCCACAGGTCGCCTTGGCTGGCTGGCAAGCCATTTGATCTCCATATCACCTGCACTGGATAGTCCCGCACCAGGCTGGCGCTTCAGACGGAGCCTCACATCATCAGACGAGCTTTTTACTTTTTTTTTTTTTTAAATCATTGAGCACAAAGCTCATTTTTCGGCAAATAAATCCACAAGCAGCAGTTACTGTTTCTCTTCTCCTTGTGATTTCTTCTCCTCAAGCTTGGCAGTAATTGCCCTGCTGTGAGGCATTCGGAATATGAATGTAGAGGCTAATGACATCAGTAGCTTCATACTTCCTGCACTCAAATGCTGCGCTGTCTTTTAAAGCATCTAAAACATCTACGCGGGATGCCATTTTAGCTTTCCGCATCAGCTCACATCAGTCAGCAGTGGGACATTTCCCTCCGCTGTATATCTCTCATGGTTTACAGCACCTGCAAAACCTCTTAAAACGTACTGTAAGAAGCGTTATTGCAGTATAACTATCAATGTCTGTTTTTTACTGCAAATGAACACCTCTGCAATCCCATCTAGAAAATGCAGATTGTAGCGTTTGTAGGACTACACGTAGATCAATTATTTCCAGTCCAAGAAACTTCCAGCTTCTTCTTCCTTTTCATTAAATCTTTCAACACGGCAACAGTGATGTCTTTAACCCTAAATATCACTCCACTGTTGGAAGCTGTAAGACATGTGTGAAGTGAAGCATCGCTCCTAATTATTCTCTCCTGAAATCCTACAGTCACAGCTGGGCAACTGAGACGTCTGACAAGATTTTGTGCTGTGTTGATGGGACGGTGTTAATGGCGGTCACATGCAGCGTCCCTGCGCTGCTGTGGATGAAGACGTGTTTGTGTGACTTAGCAAAGGAGCCGAGAAAAGAACGGATTGCATGTGTTTGTTTGAGGCTGGTCCATAGAGGCAGAGGAGGTTGCTTAATGTACTTCATTTTTTTTAATGCTAATCTGTTATTGGCTGAATCACTTTTTTTATCAAGCAGTAGCCAGCTACTTATGTTAACCAACGCAATAGTTAGCTTGCAGTAGCAGCCCTGAAGGACTGTTAACCTAAAGGCCTTGACACACCAATCGTCAGACAGTTTGGGGCCGTCGGTGAGCGTCTGACGGTCTAGTTTTTGCGGTGTGTCCTGCACAGTCTAGTCTGCCCGTGTCAGAGTTTTTTGGCCGATTCAGAATGTTGGATCAGCGGCGGAGCCCATCGGTGAGAGAAATCACTCTGATTGGCTGTTCAGCTTAAACAAATCACACAAGAAGAGAAACGGAAGAGAGGAAAGTAAGCCAACGAGTAAAGTCAAGAGGACACACAGAAGGCTCTTCTCATTTTTCATCTTCATCACATCTGATCATTCCAAGATATTTTCACAACGTCGTGGTCGTCTGGAATGAAGCTAAGTGGTGAGTGACAGTGGTGTGAAAATGGTCGGCAAACGCCGCTTTGTTTCATGTACGTATCCTAACAACGGCTTGTATATCAGCAGTCGTCTGTCTTCCGGTTTCCCTTTTTGAGTGACGAATGCAGACGCAGAACGTACGTGCTAACTTGCCGTCGGCTGTAGTCTTTGCGGTGCGTTCAAATGCGACTTGTCGGCCAAGACAAAGGTGAAGTGAGGCGACGCAACAGTTGGCTTTCATTGCTGCTAGTTCTTTGATGTCGGGTTGGTGTGTCTGGGCTTTAACGGCGAGGGGCGGGGTACCAGGGAGCAGCGCAGCCTCTGGCCTCCCTGCCTCAAGCCGCCTGGTTCAGCGTATATCTGGCTAGCTGTTTGGGGAGGACAGAGCAAATTAGGCGGGGTTTTCAATACTTTTTGAGGGAATACGTAATTTTGTTGTTGCCAGCGATTAAGATGCATCTGTCCTTTGCTAAGAAGCGCGTGCTGGCACTAGCCCTGCTCGCACTAGCCCTGCTCGCATGCCCGATACGCCTACTTGGTTGGAAACGTATTTCCAAGACGGGGCTTTCCTCCCGAGGTCTCAAAACAAGCGCAAACTTGTGTTGTGCAATTCAGGGAATTCAGACAAACACAAGATTAGTATTTTCCTCCATTTTGCTTCCCATGCCTGGCTGGCTGCCTCGTTTCTATTGGCCAAACGGGTGTTCATCACAGAGCGCAGTGAAAAGTGGCGCAAGTCATTGCAAATAATGGGTTTCAGAGTGCAGTGGTGACACGTGTCTGAAAGGGCCTTCAGCTGTCTTTGCCGGACCCACAGAGGGACTACGGCGGTGTTCCTGACCGACTGCTGCACTCGGCTCGCGACGGACTGCTGCACAGACTTCTAGTGACACATTACACACACACACAAGGTTCATTCCTATCCAAAGCCCGCAGTGATAGTTGTTAAGAAATCTTGTAAGCCATTGTTTTACTGCTTAATTTCATGTGGTCAACCAGTGTAAAAAAAGCACGACAGCGTGGGTTGGTTTTCCTCCTGTTCTCCCCAAATGTTTGAGCCACCAGCCGCCACTGGTAACCACACATCTCTATGTGGTGTTGAAGGTTTTTAATGGGCCTAAAGGTGCAGTCTGACTCAGGCAAAGTGCACAGCAATTAGTTCCATTTCTTACTTCCACTAAAGCCAGTATCCAGTAAAATAGCTCTTCTAAATGTGTGGAGAGCTCTGAGCTGGCCTTGATGGAAACGCTGCTTTAATCTCTGCCATTATTCAGTATAATGAGAACATACCGTATACGGAATGAGTATATAGTATATGAGTATGTAGAGAGGGGGTGAGTGGTTTGTTAAATATGAAAGTTATGTGAGTCATATGCCATGACAAATACATTTTTTAAGGTAACATAATCTTTGTTTAGCATGCTAACATTAGATAAAGATAAAATACAGCTGAGGCTGATGGGAATGTGATTAGTTTTGCAGTTATTTCTTAATAAACCAAAGTATTAGACTAATTGGAAATTTGACCTGATGATGGCGGTGGATGAAAAGTTATGGGATCACCAATGTTATTACAGTTAATCCTGACGGGGATATGAATGTATGTAGTAAATGTCATGGCGATCCATCCACTTGTAGCTGAGACATTTCTGTGAAAAAAACACAAATGTCAACCTCATGGTGACACTGGAGGAAATGTCTCCAAAGTCATTAAGATTCTGTCTGTATTAGATTTCATCTGAATCCATCCAATAGTTGTCGAGATATTTCAGTCTGGACCAAAGTGGTTAACAGACCGACCGACAGGCCGGCACTGCCATCCCCTTGAGCCAAGCTGCTAATGTGGCTAAAAATCACAAGCCTCTGTATCCATGAGATCTTCATGGATTTTATTAACCACCCATGAAATATATGAAACAAGACTCTCTGCAAATGTCTCTGGACCACAAAGAAGAAATCATTAAATTATGTATTTAATGTGATTTCAATGCAGAAAGTCACAGATTGTGTTGATTGATAAGCAAATACTAGCAAATGAAGTCTGAGAACTAGTGCTGATGCTGTAAGCAATTGCTGACTTTGATCACTCCAACCGTCCTTGTTTGACTGTCAGTGAAAATACTAGACCGTATAAAATATTGACGTAGTCTCCGTGATGTCACCCATAGGTTTCTGAAGAGCCGTTGAGAAGTAGTGGTAGTGACGACACAGCCTAACTGCCAGCTAATCCAAAAATGTAAACATGATTATTTCTAAAGTCGGCAACCTCCGGGTCTGAAAAGTGAAGCCAATGCTGAAGCGCCTGAAACTTGCATTCTTTCTAACAGCCAGCAGGGGGCGTCTCCTCTGGTTGCAAAAAGAAGTCTGATTGTATAGAAGTCTATGAGAAAATGAGCCTACTTCTCACTTGATTTATTACCTCAGTAAACATTGTAAACATGAGTTTATGGTCTCAGTCGCTAGTTTCAAGTCTTCTTCAATACAGCATGATGTTCATTTAGTAAATGATGGTCCCATTTAGAGTCAGATAGACCATAAAGCAGGGGATGCTTTTAGAGCGGGGCTACCTTGTGATTGACAGGTCACTACCACGTTGTTGTCCGGTCTGGGAGTTGTCCATGTTTTTTCGTCTTTAACCCTTTCACCGTGTGTTTTCAGTTCATGATAGTTGATTGTAACCTTATTGGTCGCCTAAAAAACGTCTTACTCAGCGTTCGGTTGTACTTAGCTCCACCCTTTTGTGTCACTTCTGGTTGCAAGAAAACCGAACATGGTGACCTCCAAATACCAAGATGGCGACGGCAAAAATGCCGAACTCGAGGTTTCAAAACGTCAGTCAACAAACCGATGGGTGACGTCACAGTGACTACGTCCACCTCTTATATACAGTCTATGATTTAGACATCTATGAAGATTGACTCGCTTTTGTAGCCAGCCTTGAGTGGCCATTTGAGGAACTGCACTTAAGCGTTGGATTCATTTTTCAGCACCGGACGTTGCCGCCTGGTGTAAATGCATGCAGTTCCAACATGCCACCACAGTGATGTCACCATTGCTACAAAAATACTTTTTTGGTTCATCACACGAAACCTCAGATAAAATAAATAAATCCCTGCTTTTTCAACGATCCGTGTTGCTGCCACCGGAGTTTAAATGTCAACTGTTGTCATCCACACAAACACAACTAAACATGAAAACACAGCTGGATTCAAACAAACAGCTTAGAAGCTGCTGGTTGTGATGCTCCATAAGTCATTCCTTAAATAATGTGATCTGCGAGTGAATTTTTGCCATCGGAAGCATAATGGCTCTTCATGGGTTTTTGTCATTGCATTTCACCTTAAAGGCCCCGTAGCATTATGCAAACAAGGTTAGGATGAAATCTGACTCTGACACCTACTCTGACAGCAAAGTCATTACTAAGAGATTATATGAATCAAACATTTAGTCCACAGTCAGGTTTATGAGATGGATTGCTAAGGGCTTCTGGACTCTTTTGCATTTAAATAACCTCCCGTGGCCCGCTCAAACACTTCGCTTTATTAACGCTAACCCAGACTAATGATGTAGAACGCCCTATTAATTGCTGAAAACGCCGGATTCGGATCCCCCCGTATCGCTCTTCGTTCCTACCTTTTTTACCCGCGAGAGATATATCTGTTGACATGGTGATCAAAGCCGAGCACCGATGGCACGACTGCAGTGTGAGTCGACGCGGAAGGTTAGGCTCAGAAGGATCAAGGGTCTTTATCACAGCGGAAGCCTCTCTGAATTCAAAGCAACAGATGCGCTGAGCTTCTTCTTCTCTGGTTCTGCTCGGTGTTTGGTTTCGAATCAAATATCCAAACACCACATGAGATCCAATAAAAATGTATTGATCCCTGTGGGGGAATTTGGCTGCTGCAGCGACAACAGTGTGATGACAGTCTAATACCAAGCATTGTATTCAGCAAGAAGAATGAGACTACTAGAACATAAACACAAAAATAACACTTATATTCACAATAAATGCAAGTAATAAGCAATGAAACAGTTGTATGGTTATAAACTTGATAATATTATTTTTCCACCTAAAATAAACTCATAATAAACATGAAGTTACTATTCTATATGAAACTGTTCAATATTAAATAATAAATAAATAAGACATTATGAAATAAATATTGCCATGAATAAATTGTGTACAAATTATAAATAACTAAATAAATGATAAAATACTTACTCATTACTTTTGAAATGTCATTTAATTATTTGCACAGTAAATTTATTTAATTGGAGTTTTTTTTATTATTATTATTTAAAATGTCTATTTTCAAAATTGTGTTTTTAAGTTTATATAAGCATTTTCCCCATTGACACTTTTATTCCACACTTTCATGACAGTGGAGTTGTCAACAGTCATCTCCCACTCATGTTTCAGCATCATAACATTGTAATTTACCTTCGCCCAATACTCTTATTTTACTGAATAGATCTTGAACGCATCATAATGTAACTCAATCCTCAAACCTCCTACATTAGCTGTTAGCTCCGTTATTTAGCCAAGCAGGACTGTGTTGCCCAATGGCTGATAACAGCTAACGTTACTAGCTCTCCTGCAGATTTCAAAATTGTTGTTCACAGTATGGCATTATCAGGGACATTTTCTACCATCCCCGGGATAACGGGAACGCCGTTAGTCTCGAGCCCTGATCCCTGGTACCTGCGGTACTGTAGAAAAAAAAGAGTACTGTCACGCTTTCAGAATTCTTGCATTGACTTGGTACCGAAGTATCGGTTCACTTGACATCCGTAGTGGTGACTGATGACAACTCCGCTGTCATGAATGAAGTGACGTCATAGAATAAAAAGTGTCATTGGGAAAAAAATGCCATCATAAAGTAAAAGCAGAGTTTTGTAAATGTGCATGTGGGAAAAACAAACCAATAAAAGGATAATGAAATAATAATTAGTTGAGTTTTAAAAGATGTTATGAAATTAACACATTTATTTTTAAATTGTTAAATATATAAATGAACAAATAAAAAATGTATTATTTATTTAATATTGACCACGTTGGGGCTCCATACCACTAAATCTAAACGTGTCCTGAACTAAATCAGATACTATTTGAAGCTGTGACCTGGTCGAATATTTGAAATCAATACGAAGGAGAAAATGTTTCTGAGGTGCTGTATGATCTCAGTCTACATCCTGATCAATATTACACCCTCGTTAGCGAGACAAATTATCCCCGGTCTCAGTGTAGCGGCTGTCCCGCTGCTGGAATGCTCTGCCTCTCTCCCCTCAGCCCAGCTTGTTTCTAATCACACCTAAAAGGGGATTTTTGATCGAGATTAATTGCATCCCTTGAAACCCCGGCTCCCACCTGCCAGTTTGGGCCCTCGCCACCCATCCGGCCCCTGAGAGTATCAGTTTAACCCGGGTAAAACGCCGAGACGGCTGCCAGAGAGGAAGAAGGGGGAGCTCTGGAATCAAGCACAGTGTGGTGTGACAGTAATGCAGGAAGGGGAGTATCGCTGATGGATTTTGGGAATTTGAGTGAACACATGTGTGTGTATGTGCCTGTGAGCTTTCCCCCCCACCTCCTACTTCATATACTACGCCTGAGTGGCTGCCGGATCTGACAGCCCAGCTTCCCAGGATTCCCGTGTGGCCGACCTCTTGAGGTTGGAGAGTCTTGTTGCCATGTGAACCGCGCCGAGCAGGATGCGCCACACCAGGAGCCTTTTCCCATCTGAGCAGCGAGGGTGCAATCACACCTGCTGTTCATTTACTTTAGTCCAGACCAGGAAAGTTCACTATGGTATATTTTATTTGTGTCATTTATTTTGAAAAGAAGGGCTCGTGAACAACATGACGCCAGCTCGTTTATTGGACAGTTTTGGTGACAGATGGGCTGTGTTTTAATTAAATAAACTTGAAATTAATTCTTACATTTGCATATTGTGTAATTTTAGTTTAAAGACGCCGAGAGGCTGAGAAGTAGGACTTTTTACTACTGATCAGATTTCTGTTTCAAGAAATTGTGTTGCTTTCTTTTTGGCCACTGCAGCGTGATGATACGCTGCCAAGGCACGAATCCTGACAGAGAGAGCTAATTAACTCCTGAAGTGACAGTAAACTTTGACAAATCAAGGTTTGCTGTGCTTTTATGAAGCTTCAGGTGCCTGCTCCTTTAGATGTTTGGCATTATTCAGGTTGGTTACTTTGTTGGCATGTCATTATGGTTGGCATTTTTTATGGATATTTCTCTTTTCATTCGTTTTGATCGTTTTAATTAATTTATTTAATGGTGTTTTTATTTATATTTTTGTCTTTTCAGCTTGAAACCATAACTACCAGGCACCGTCGTATCCCGTGTCACCATTCGGAATATTGTTTTTCTTATTTAACCCACTCAATTTGTGCTGCAGGATCTCTCGCGAGTTGAATTGCAGGCCTCCAGGCTTCCGCGTTACTCCAGAGCGAAGACTCTTAACCACAGTTTGTGTCTCTGGGCACAGCGGATTGATGAATCTGTAGCAAATTAAAAATGCAAATGCTGTTTTCTGTGCCAAATACTCATTTACTCAGCGGCGTATAATCAGAGCAATACATGCCTCTGCAAGATTCCATGTGTCCAATTACACTTAAAGGTCTTATTGATAACATTTTTATGTAGACGAATACATTTTAAAAAGTAATAGTATATCCACAGAACTTTTAGAAAGGTTTTTATGAAACCTCTTTTTTAATAAAAGTTTTTCCTAAAAAAAATGTTATGATTGTGAATTAATCATTTAAAAAAATTGGATGGGTCCAAAATTAATGTTTTGTTTATCTCTGTGGAAGATATCTGACATTTGGTCCCCACTTCTAACAAGGCTTGTGAGCCAATAGCATAGCGGCGTTGGTATCGCGTGGTATCTCGTCCGAACAACAATAACCCATAACATTACATTTCGGCATATTCATCCCCTCTCTCTCTCTCTCTCACCCCTTTCAATACCATCTCTGTCACTATAAATAAAGGCAAAAAGCTCAAAAAAATAATCTTAATATATCCATTTCAGCATGTTGATAGTTGTGTTTGTTGTCCCTTGTTTAGTTATTATGTTTCTCAGTTGACAAAGTCCAATATTAATTCTCATATTAGCTCTGTTTTTGGTCTCCACCAACAGAAAATAGTCCTCTTTTTCCTCATTTGCAAAACAAATCACCCTCTCAGACTGGGGATCCTGGGAAAAATGTTTTGCTTTTTCTGTAGAAATCAGATTTCACATCCTCCTATAGTTCCTTGCATTTTGGATTCATTTGATTTAGTTGGTTGGGAGAACGTTCACTCCTAATGAACCATACCACAGAACTCAAACTCTCATTTTCAGGGCTCTCTGTGTTGTCATTTGCTGGAAATTGTAGCATTCTCTGTTGGACTAAGTAAAGCATGAAAAACTGCAGAGTTCAGACAACATCCTGGCTGCGAACACAGCCCGAGCAAGCTGCTAAAACCAAAGCACACACCAACCAAAATAGACTCGCTGAACCCTGACTGACGCTTATGAACGTGTTCTCCCAACAGGAATGAGATAAAAGGGACGCGGCGGAAAACTAATATGAGATATATCCCCGCTCAGATTGTTGTTCATGTCTCAGTTACTTGTCACAGTCTTTTGTAACCTCTGACCGGCATAATCTTTTAATATCTGAAGATGTGTCTGCTGCGGCGAAGCTGGGGGTCAGTCCTGCTGCGATGGGGAAAATGTGAGACAGCAGAGGCACAATTCCTCCTTGCAGTCTTATCACCAGCCTCATTTCACCCCTCGGAAAATGAAACCGAAGTAAGGAAGACACCCGCATATATCTTAATTCTGCCATTTTCTTTATTTTAATACTACAAAGTGCTCCTGAAAGTACAAAGTAATTTGCATGTAAAGTGTCTTGACTTCCAAACCCCCACTGGGTTTTTATTTTGGCTGCAGGGTAGGTAGACGATATCTCTCTCCCACCGCCTCTCTCAGAGATGAATGAAGTTGCCCATCTGGAAATTCAGACTGCTTCTTAAAATTTGCACATGTTTCTGTCAAACCTCTGGTGTGGGACGGTGAGGAGATAGCCAGGCGAGGGTTTTAGGGGAAGCTCTCTCTAAGCCTTCATTCACAATATTCGTATCTATTCTGGGAGGAAACCAGTATGCCAGTATGCACCGAACAATGTGAGAAAGATCCACATGAGAAATCACAGCAAAATGTGTCACTGGTACTGTTTTCCCATTATTGCTGGTCTGTTATTTTAGGTATTTTTTATTACGTTTTTGTCATCATTTCTGTCCGATATTATTATACTTGCCAAAATAAAATGTAAATTGATAGAAGCTTATGTCAGGCTGTTCTCATACACCGTTCATAGCCATACCTAGGAAAAGTAAAGCACTGTAATTCATACAGTGTATATATCCCACAAAATCAATTTGTGTGTAATCGTGAACCAGAAGTATAAAGAACGACAAACGCTAAGTAGGCTGGAGGTCGGGGTGGATGGGCGGGTCGAAAGACCTCGGAGTTTCGACCAGGAGACCGGTGTTTATGCTGTGTGAAATTGAATTAATTGCCACGTAACTTCCGTATTTAAGTTACGCTACTTCCGTATTTTAACCCAAACGTTGACTTATTTGTCATGTAACGTCCGTACTTACCCTCTTCCACGATCTTTTCATAAACCTAACCAATTAGTTTTGTTGCCTGAACTTAAAAAGTTGTTTCCTGTGAAGACGTAAGTTTATTTTGAAAAGACTATTCATGTAATGAGCGGAAATTGACATACGTGTTGCTGGACATTCGTAAGAAAATGCACGAAAAATGAGGAATAACTTTTTGTAAGATATCCAGCAGACACAGATAAACATTAGCATTCATTTAGGTTTGTGTTTCTGGCCATCTGCTGCTTTTATTCCAATACTCTCCTTTTAGCTCCATTTTGGTCTCCACCAACTCTAGATGGCTCTTTAGCCGCTTATTGCTCCATTTTGTTCGCTAGCTAGTCACTAAGTTTGCCTGATGTTGCTATTTGGGGTGGGCAGGTAGTGCACAGTAGGCTTTTCACAGCTTTTTGTTTGATGAGATCGGTGAGACTGAACCAAAGAAGATAGTTGCGGGCCAAAAAAAACAAAACACTGAGCTGAAGGATGCTAAAATGCTTGATTAGGCTCTTACAGTATTGCAGCTCAAAGTGTCAAAACCAGACTGCTGTTTTCTAACATCTGCATGGAGACCAGAGTGCATAGATGTGCTACTAATTTTTTAAGGCACCTCAAGGATCTTGTGGCACCTGCCTTTGAGTAGTTGGACACTCAAATTGGAATATTTTAACGTTGCCATGACAATAAGTAAAACTCGATTCACCTGAGACGGAGGCTTTTTTTTCTTTCTCTCCTGCACCGTCATCAGCTGATGCAGTCATTACAGACTCGCGGAAAAAACATTTTATTGGAGGAGCGGAAGCCCACAGCAGGCCAGTGTTAGGATTTCAGAGAAGCCACAGTGGGAGAGGAGAAACGCTTTTCACCTTTCAGGACCAGAGTGCATCAGTCTGGTGCAGTCTTACAGTCTGTGATGTAGTTTTTGTCTGATGTGTGTCTCCAGATCTTGTGCAGTGTATAGAACACAGATTTAAAGTACGTTCTCTATCACTCCCTATCCGTCTCTTTAAAGAAGACAGATCAAATCCAATCCAGTAGCCGGAGCATGAACTCGTACCACGACACATTTATTTTTACATTCCCAAGCTGTAGATAAAGTCCGAGGCCCCGAGGTCATGTTGACTGAGATGGAAATTTGTTCACGACAAGCGTAACGCTGTTCCGTTGAACTGGCGGAGATTTGTTATTAAGACTGTATTCACACTTCTGGAAGAAGAAGAAAGCTCCGTCCCCTCCATCAGTTATTTAGATTTAAGCCTCCCCTGTGTTTTCTCTCCACCTCGCATGGCTAACCCAGGCATCAGCAAAAAAAAGCTCTTTTTATCACTAGCAGGGCTTTTGCTAGGAAATCATTCACCTATATAATTACGAATCGACAAAAGGCAATTTGTACAATATCTGATTGCAGGTGAAAGACGCATAGGAATCAATATCTCCCTATCCATCTCTTCTTGTGGAATTAAGGTCTTACGGGTGTTCTTTGTCCCTGTTCAGACACCCATATGTTCCTATCTTCACACTCATCACACAGTTTTTTTGTTCATCCTGTATTTGGTTATATTTTGTCCTGCTTTCGATTTATTCAGTTTGTTCATCTGATTCTAACTCTGCCTCGACTCTGTTACATCCCCTCAAAGCAAAAAATCTGGCCAATTAAAAAATGAAAAAAATAGATCATTCACCTTGACTTCGTTTTCTTAGGATCAACAGCTTTGTTCCTGTCTTACATCACATTTATTTTATTCACGTTATTTACAGACTGTGTTTGTAAAAACTCTTACTAGCTCGGTCCACTTTCAACCGTAATGTCCCGGAGGTTGATCTGTTGATATGGACCAATCTGACCCACATGCACGAGCACCGCCACCTCAACTCAACAACGCTACCTCATGACAAGTAACCGCAGCAGTGCTACTGCAGGGCTGAGTTTTATCTTCCGTTCTCCAGGAAACGTGGGCGGCGACGCGCTTTGAGTTCAGGCTGGTGCACGCCAAGGTTAGAGTATACGAGCAGGGAGGCATCTGATTGGTTCTTTCCAAGCGGACCTCGAGGCAGTGATTGGTAGACATTTTTACAGGATTACAGCAGCTACAGATGACATCTCTTTTCCACTCCTTTTTCAGAGCTCATCAGTAATGGATCGCTGTCGGGGTGTAAAGACCATTTCAACCAATATAACAAATAGTGTAGACTGGAGAACATCGTCAACCCTGCCTTTAACTGTACATTGTGTGTTAAAGTTTAAAGCTCATGGAGAAAGCTAGCTAGTGAACCTGAAGTTGTTATTATTTCCAAGGCCAAGAGGGAACTTTCATGTTTAATATAAAGTGGTTTCTCGGGTCCACCCACTCAGTTCTAGCTATTATTTCTGCCTCCAGGAATATTTTTTTTATGACTGAAACAACAAAATCTAATTATAGAGAATCATTAGCTGGCATGTAGTCACTACAGCAAAGCTGATTGACATCAGGATATTGATGTTAATGGAAAAAAGCCCACACTTCATTAAAAACACTTTACCTAATATTTACTTCATAAGAATGAAACAGAAGAAAACAAATTACATTATTTATAATGTAAATTGTCGACTTTTGGTAAAAACTGTTCAACTTATCCATTTGAAATACTGCCTTCCTCAAATTTATATTTACATTACTTATTTTATATTTATGCATGTTGATATTTAAGTCCAATATTTTAAAGGTCCCATATTGTAAAAAGTGAGATTTCCGTGTCTTTTATATTATAAAGCAGGTTTAAGTGCTTTATAAATACTGTGAAAGTAACGAAGCGCTCAAAATACAAAGAAATACACACAGCTCGTATTCAGAAATTGTGTGTTTGAAACAAGCTGTTAAGATTTCTGTCCATTTATGATGTCACAAATATACAATATTTAGTCCATTACACAGTTTTAAACGTAAACATTCTAAATGTGTCCGAGTTTATTCCTGGTTGCAGTGTATGTGAATTACATCAGCTGACAGGAAGTAAACATGGACCCAAGCTGTTGCCAGGCAACACAATTATGTTGCAATTCCGTTGAAATGCACTAAAACGAAGCGTTTCAGACAAACGGTAAATACAGGTATATTCAGGCAGACAGTACGAGGAAAATAAAGTTGTTTTTTTAACATAACAGCATGTAAACATGTTCTAGTAGAAACACAAAATACAAGTATTTTATTTGTGTGATTTTATATATATATAGAAATTGTTGAAGGTTACCTGAGACCAAAGATTTTCATTGCCAACAACTGCTTGCTGTAATTGTTGTGCATACGATGGATAATGAAACTTGAACTTGAACAAAACACGAGTGGGTAAAAATAGTGACATTGCTGTGACCTGCCTACAGTTCATCTCCCATTGTGAGGAGGAGACGTGGCATTTTGATGGAGTGCACGTCTGAAATTGTTTGTACGTTGTGTTGTGTAGCCTTGCCCTGGGTGTGTGTGAGTTCACTTCCACGGGGCAGAGCAGAATATTGCTGCTACTGAACTTGGCAACCTCCGATACAGTGTGTTTGTATTGGTGCAAAGATAATTTGTGAGTCTATAATAGAAAACGGACACGACACATTTTTTTGTAAAGATACAAAAATTGCAGTCTTTTATTAGCGGAGAAAACAACGTCTTCTGGGCCTAGAGTTACACTCCATTTGTAATAATAACTTCTCAATTTGGAAAGACTTTTCAAAACAGTAGTTACAGAGTGCTTCAGAGGAAGAGACACTTTAAATAAACAGATTACAAGAAATAAACCACCTCTGTCTATGTATAGCTTACATCCTCCCCCAAGCGCTTTGCAGTACACGCAATTCGATTTCAAACCTTGCTCGAAATTACCTGCTTCCCTTTCTTTATGTGGGTGTCAGGTGATTGATACCGAGCAGAAAGTAACATTATGCAGCGCTGATATGAAAACACTGAACTTGGCTCAGCGAAAAATAAGAATAAAACAAAAGTTTCTCTGTGTTTACCGTGATGGATTATCTCATTCTGTTGAGGCTGTTTTTCATGCTGAACAAGTATGTGAACAAGCAGCAAATGGCTTCTTCTGAAGGAGGAGAACAAGCGCTCATACAACCAAGAAGTGTACAGTATCCAACTCTGCTGACTGTGTGCACAATCCAAAGACTGCAGTCAAGTATTCCTGCCAAACACCATTGTGATCCTCAACACAAAAAACACTTTTGGATCATTTACTTTCTCCTCATGTTTTTGCTTGTTTGCGCTCTCACTTTTGCAAGTTTAATAAAGTCGGATGTTGTTTAGCTAATTTACTGACAGAGAATGGGCTTGCAGCTGCTGCTAATCACTCAGTCGTTGTCACGGCGAAGCAGAGCAGCAGAGCAACGAGACTAAACAGTGTCAGCGTTTCGTTTAAAAAAACTCAGCTCAGAAATATACTACTTGGAAGCAAAGATTTACAAGATAGAGCTGAAATAAAGCCGACACCAGGTTCACTTTAGTGTGCATTTACACCGTAGACTGTATATAAGAAGTAGACGTAGTCACCGTGACGTCACCCAGTGGTTTGTGGACTGCCGTTTTGAAGCCTCGGGTTTGGAATTTTGTCCGTCGCCATCTTGGTTCTTTGCAACCAGAAGTGACACGAGAGGGTGGAGCTAAGTGCAACCGAACGCTGAATAAGACATTTTTAAAATGTTACAATTAAATTCAAGAACTGAAAAACACACTGTGAAAGAAGCCGATTAGACTTTAAATAAGCGTTATCAGTCGCTGTAACCCCCATAGATGTGGGTCAATAGGGGCCTATTACACCCACTAGTAGGTTTTATCTTCTATTCACATGGTAGATCACGGAAAGAAGGTATAAAAGAAGACGACAGCGACCTCCAGCGACTGTAGTTATTATGACAGGAACAGAAGCGGAAGTCAGGCACTAAACTAGCTTAATATGGGGCGGCTGTGGCTCAGAGGGTAGAGCAGGTTGTCCACCAATCGGAAGGTCGGTGGTTCGATCCCCGGTTGCTCCGGGTCACATGTTGATGTTTCCTTGAGCAAGACACTTAACCCCAAATTGCTCCCGAAGGCTGTGCCATCGGTGTGTGAATGAATATTTAGATTAGATCCTGATGGGCAAAGTTGGCACCTTAGTAGCCTCTGCCATCAGTGTGTGAATACTGACATGTAGTGTAGAGTGCTTTGAGTGGTCGGAAGAGTAGAAAAGCGCTATATAAATGCAAGTCCATTTACCATTTTACCATTTATAAAGACTGGACGCAAGACTCCAGAAAGTCACTCCGCCTGGCTGCTGTTAACCAAGAAATAGTAACAGCATGTAGCCTAACTCCCTGGAAAATTATTAAATGTCACTTGTTGTGTTTGGATTAAATTACCCCAGATACTTTGTGTTAAATAGTGAGCTTTAAAGGTGCTGCCAGGCGTATTTTTAAAGTTTAGAAGGCACTAGGCTAGCTGTTTCCCCCTGCTTCTAGTCTTTATGCTATGTTTTAATTTATAACTTGTATATTTAGCAGAATATTTGACAGACTGATTTCATTGTTGGATACTGACTGTACAATATGTGTGTGTGTGTGTGTGTGTGTGTGATTGATGTTCTGTTGTCTCTTGTTAATATGCAAATCAGCTATTGATTCTTTTACTACATTGATTTCCATTCCCAATATTGTACTCAATTTGTTAGCTGTGAGCAAAACAGAAAAAAAAAGCAATGATTTGTGTTGTTAGTTCTCTTTAAAAACACGGGTTAAAGGGTCAGTTCACGCTGGAGGTTAATAGAATTTGTACAGAAAAATGTCTTTTTGAAATATTCAAAGGCGAATTCATTTTTTCAGGAACAGTGTCCTTGCTACAGAAGATAGTAATAACAACAAAAGCTCCCACTGTGAATAGATTCCTTTGGTTGAACATGCAGTAATTCCAATGAAAACTGTTGGTAATGTCCCTGGATTTTTATTGTGGTGGAGGCAGAAACCTGAGGTTCTAAAAAAAAACAATTAAAAGCAATATCTGCATGGATACCACTAATGGAAAGTGAGAAAATATGTTGTTTTGTAAGTTGGGTGACCCGACCCTTTAAATAAATATGAAACGTGTGTATTTTTCAATCTAGGAAATAGAAATAGTTCATGATACAATCAGTGGCAGATATATTAGCTTCACATTCCTGCATTAGAATCATTTACATTGTGTGTACGTGCATGCAATTTCACTATCGGCGATGTAAATATATAGAATGGGAATGATAAGAGCTCTACCTGTGGTCCGCCTGTCACGACTCTGTGCTGCTATCGGCCGGGATGAAGGTGACTGAGGATGACAGGCAGCCAAATGCCTTTTCACCTGCAGCTGATTTCCGAACGCAAACGCCCCGGCTTAGACAAATGGGGACGGGACGCAGCAATTACGTCATAGCTGACCTTCAGCTCGCGCATGCGACGGCGTTCCGTGATGGAGCTGTCACACGCTTCATGCTTGGCCTCTTTTAGCTTATCACAGTCACGCTGTTTGCACCTTTAATAACTAAAGAGTCCAAAGGCAAAACATTTGGTTTCTTAGTTAAGTCGTCAAATCAGAGGCTTCCTCATTTAGTGGATGGATTATTTTTTTTCCCCCTCAGAAAACGGGCACTTTATGACAATTTTTGCCTGATGGCTTTTCAATTGTGTTCATCTATTATGGTGGAGACGGGCTCTTCATCACTCTGCACTTCCTGGGAAAATTACTAAGAATTTTTTTCCTAGACAGACAAGGGAGAATGCAGCTAATAAATTCTGCATGTAATGATTAAATTTAAATACAGAGGTCAAGAGCCCTCATTATTTGGACTAAAATATTAAAATACTGTTAATATTTTATGCCAGCCAAATATGCGGCACTGAATTAATTTCAAAAGAAAAATGTTTGCACAGAATAAAGTGCTTTTGGGGCCAAGCATGTAAGTGAGAAACTTTTATCCCGGAGCTGAATTTTTAATTTGTCTGTGCGGGGCCTTGTTGCGTCCCCCCGGTTGCTCCCACGTGCCTCGGTGTCAGTGTGACTCATTGAATCATGGGAAAAATAACAAAAACACAAGTGGTGTTACCACATTATTTCTCGTTTGAATACCACCACATAGAAGATTTTTATATTATTTTGTACACTGGCTTCAGATCAGGTCTTTTTATGTATATATTAAGCACTTAAAATGCACTGGTGAGGTGATACATTTCCAGTGTGTGTGAACAGAGAGTTGAATTCTCACTTTTCATGTCAGGAAATATAAACTATTATGATACTGCAGCTATTGTGTCAATTTTTCCATTTTTTTAAAAAGGATAAAAACCTATTTTTGGCGATATTTGCTTGCAAGCGAGCCAGGAAGATAGCTACTTTAGCTTGCTAATGTTAGGACTGATTCCCACTCTATGTCACTTTTTTCTTTTTCCCGCATTCACTTCATATTGTTCAAACTTAATTACAAGCAGAAGAGTGGGAAAAAACGTTCACATCAGGCGGACAAGTCAAATGTTTTGGGAATTTCTTACAATTCATGTAGAAGAACTACAGAAATGTCAGCAAACCGTTGGCAAAATGTCTGTAAAGCCACCGTCACTGGTGGTTAAAACTAGCCTAAATAAAAAAAAACTTAAACACAAATACAAAGGATTCAGTTAATTTAAAAGGGGCTATATATCATTTGTTTGAATCTGGTTTCAATCTTGTTAGCTACCACTCCAAGCGGGCTATTTAAATGATGTGACTACACGGTTAGCTTCCCATTTTGCTGACATTGATTAAGTGCAACATTTTTATTCATGGTATTTCAACACCTGCTGAGTCATCTGCAGTTCCTGCATACTCAGTGCTATGTTTGTTACACTGGGCAACATCTGGTTCTGAAAAGTGAAGCCAGTGTGGAAGTGCCTTAAACCTGCATTCTCTCTAACAGCCAGCAGGGGGCGACTCCTCTGGTTGCAAAAAGAAGTCTGATTGTATAGAAGTCTATGAGAAAATGAGCCTACTTCTCACTTGATTTATTACCTCAGTAAACATTGTAAACATGAGTTTATGGTCTCAATCTCTAGTTTCAAGTCTTCTTCAATACAGCATGATGTTCATTTAGTAAATTATGGTCCCATTTAGAGTCAGATAGACCGTAAAGCAGGGGATGCTTTAGGGCGTGGCTACCTTGTGATTGACAGGTCAATGGGAGTTGTCTGTGTTTTCGTCTTGCAACTTGTTTTCTGTTCATGAAAAATGAAAAATGCCGAGCTCGATGCTTCAAAACGGCAGACCACAAACCAATGGGTGACGTCACGGTGACTATGTCCACTTCTTATATACAGTCTATGGGTCTAAGTAGCTTTAACAGTCCAGTTGTTGAAAGGACAAATGACCAGCAACTGATGACTTCAGCACTCTTACATCACGACACGGAGTGACTAACATACACAACATTGGAGTAATGTAGGGAGTGTTCAAAACACAGATGGTAACACCTGCGGCCGTTGGAATTGAGGTGATATTGTGAATTTGTGGTGCACACAGATATTGCACCAATCTAATTACCTCTACAGACATTGTCAGCTGGTATCTGAAATTCACACCACCTGGAGAACACTAAGGAGGTACGGGGGTGTTATTATTACAGCAGAAAAATAAATGTAACTTTTATCTCTTCTTTTTGGTTGTTACCATTGTGACACAATAAGTAAAGAAGACAGAACTAAAACTAAAGATATATATACTTATTTCATAGCAGGAATAAAATCCCAGAGAATCAAAGGAAAGAGTCCAGACTGTTTCCTCATCATATCAGCCAACATGACTGGCTGACAGTCAGTATCTAATAGACTAATATATCAGTCTAAACCTGTTAATGACTATATAATCACCTCTTGATACACTCAATCAATCTCGCTGATCAATTACACAGACGACAGATGAACTCCTCGCGTCTCTGACGCCGCAACAGATCGGCTTCCCATCAGCACACCGGAGAGATTCTGGAAATAAAATCCAATTCTGCTGCACTTCTGTTCGTCGCTTGCATACATTGGTAGGACAAGTCACGCATGGACAGCAGTGGGGCAAAGTCTCTTCTCCAGCCTGATTAGTTCTGCTCCAGAAATGTGGAGAGTGACAAGCTAATCGCTGCCGTGGCGGCGGCGAACGGAGGCCTCCGAGGGACCGGGGGGGGGGGACAGATCGATGATCCGCGGGGCTCGGCGACAGCAGGAGATGCACGGCTTCATCCAACACACAATGTCAACATGAGGCATGCGAGACACGCGCCGCCGAGGACACATTGTTGTTTAACCTGCTTTTCTATATCCAATGACACGATTAAGATGTCACCGTTTTATTACTTTTAGAAATATAAACCCCCTTCAGTGTTATATATGACTTCCATCTGTGAGCACTAGAGACTTGAAACTTGACTTGGACTTGCAAAAAATGACTTGTGAGCATCTCTGCTTTTTAGTACATGAAAGTGGACTTTGTATACTTTAACTTATATCTAAAGGATATAAGTTAAAGGAAGTCTAAGTATACTTGGCTTAAAGCATTTTAAGCCAAGTATACTTAGACTTTAATGTATACTATTCAGTATAAAACAAGTATACTTAGACTTTTCTGTATGCTTGTCAGTATAAGCCAAGTATACTTAGACTTTTAAGTATACTTATCAGTATAGGCCAAGTATACTTCGATTTTTCTGTATACTTGTCAAGTATACTTAGACTTTTAAGTATACTTGTCAGTATAAGCCAAGTATACTTAGATTTTTAAGTATACTTGTCAGTATAGGCCAAGTATACTTAGACTTTTGTTAAGTATATCTCTGATAAGTACATAGAAAGTAAACTAAAAGTATACTCTCTTATTTTCAATTAAAAAGACGTATACTTGAATAAACACTTTGGTAAGGGAGGTGTTATTTTATGTAGAACATGGCATAAAACACGTACAAACTACACCAGGAAACTTGGTATTTTGTACCACTAGTCCATACATATTAGGAAAATGTTCTAGTGTACAGTATATGAAAAATAGAAACATTTTTGCAAAGTCAACCGTGCCCCCCTTGGGTGCTCTGGCAGCAAACACTTTCACACCTTAAACATTTGCATTTTACACCTTTATGGTCTCTAGACTCCGACTGGCTGCACTTGAACCTTGCCCGAGCCGTGAAACTCATTTGCTTATTGGGCCATTTCATGTGTTACTTTTACCAGCGGTGATTTGACGGACTGCAGGTCAAACTTGTAGGACTATTAAACGTATATAATTTTTTTTTTATATTTTATGTAATTGATAAACCACAGTATTTATGATGATTTAGCGCTCAATGCAGAGAATATACACTGTGAAAAAAAAAATTATGCTGCAGTTATTATCAAGAATAGTTGTGTGAGTCTTATTTTTGTACTTTTATATTTTATTTAACAGCTTCACTGCTGAGATCAGAACTTTTATTTATTTTAATTTTTTTTTAGATTCTTTTTTTGGGGCTTTTTAATGCTGACAGTGAGAGAGACAGAGAGAAGATGACATGCAGCAAAGGGCCACAGGTCGGATTCTAACCCTGATCCACTGCAGTAAGGACTGGCAGTGTGTTCCAATCCACGTACTTCCAGAAGTACACTTCAATGTAGTGCACTGTGTGACTCTACTTACTTGAGTAGTGCGTGAATTTCAACGGGGTAGGGTCGTCTCAAATCAGATACTCTGCAGCGCACTTAACGGAAATGACGATCGCAACATTTCACCACATCGCTACCCGCCAAAATATCTTCTTCTTCTTCTTCGGGGTTTTACAGCAGCTGGCATCCTTTGTGTTGCATTGCTGCCTCCTTCAGGTTTTACACGTCCACTACCCGCCAAAATATCTGCCTGCTTTGTTGATCAAGAATACTCCGAAAATGAAAGTAAAGTGGAAATTACATTTCCAACGTTGCCGCCTACGCCTACGATGTGTCCTCCTGTTGGCTGAAAAAGCACCGGTATGTTTCCATATTGTTTTATTCTTATATCTTCGTAGCCCATAGACATCTATAAGGTACGTTGTTCAGCACCGCAGAAGCTCCTGCATCATCTGCCGCCATTTTCACATGTTTGAATAGTGGTCGTGGTCCCGCCTCTTCCGCTACGTAGCCAAGATGGCGACAATTGAGTGTGAAAAGTGTCCAACGTTCCACACTCAATGATTTGACTGTTTGGAGTACAACATCCGGGTACTTCGAGTGCACTGCATTTTGCCGTACTTCACAGTGTGAACGCACTTATGCACTCAAAATAGTAAGTACAGAAGTACGCGGATTGGAACACACTGTCAGCCTTGGTAGATGGGGCGCCGGCTCTACCAGGTGAGCTAGCTCCTGTTTAAGAGTCTGGACATGCTACCTCCCAAACATGACAATTTCACAGGAAAATACATTAATTTCCCCCAATATACATGTCCAAGCTGATACTCTGTGACTGACAGCGTATGAGGAAAGACTAATGAGATGCAGAGAGCGTTGCAGGACTTGTGGACGTGTGCTGTAACAACTGTTTACTCCCATCCAAGACGTAATTCCTGACATAAAGCAGAGCCACACTAGATATATAAGGTGCTACTTTGTCCTTCCCTGCCCGTCCTGCTTCAGATGAATTTACATGCTCGGAGTGATTTCCACACTAAACACTTTCTCGTCTCTCGTCAGGACGGATTTAGACAATGTTCCTCCGACTATATTCATTTCTTTCTAATCGTCTTTCCTCACCTGTCCTTGTATTACCTGTCCCCCCTCCCTCCTCCTCCATCCTCCTCTCTCTCCGCCTCCCTCCTTCTCTCTCGGCTGAGTGACTTGTTGAGATGGACGTAATGAGACAGGTCCATGCAGGGAGGGGAGATAGAGGCAGTGCCATGAAGGAGTGCCGCTGTAAACAAGGTGAAAAATAATCAGGTGAGGGTGGACCGCGGCTCTCTGAGGGCCCCGCCGCAGCCACCGGGCGCAGCAGCCGGCACAGCCACGCAAACAATACATCACTTTCTCCTTAGAAATGACTTCTTTACCTTCAGTCAGCTCTCGTTAGCTCCCTCACAGTTCAGCGTTTTTTTTTTTGTTTATTTGCTTTTACGTCCGTCTTGATTTAGCACTGATTCGCCGTATTACTTGTTTGCTCTCAGGCCGATTTGATTATTCCTATAAATCATTTCTTACATCTCAGTCTGTGACCTTTGCAAGCGCAAGTGTAAATTTCAGGTTTAGTGTTATAGATGACGATGTCTCTTTTCGCTTCTGTATGGTGCTGCTGAAAATGCACGGTGACGGATGTGATCGTATCTAAATTAGCCATTTTTAAACATTTAAGGTGGACTGCATCTGATTCTCTTAAAAATTGTATAATTTTAATTATTTTGTAACCAAACGTGCTCAAAGAAGTTTGGTTTAAGGCATGTTAGAGACTTTGAAATGATCCTTGTTATGGGGAAATCATTTGAAACCGTATATCTGCACACCAGGCGAATGCAAGCCATAAATTTGTCTTAAATGTGTATATATATTCACTCCCATTTTTAATGACGTCAACAACTATGATGATAATAAACAATCCGTCCATTATCTGTAATCCTATTCAGGGTCGCAGGATAATAAGAATTATAATCAACTTTATTTCTATAGCACAATTCATGCATAAAATGCAACACAAAGTGATTTACATAAAAAGCAAAGAATCATGACTTTTACGACATTGTTAAAAACAATCTCTGTTCCTGGTCTCCACCACCAAGTCTCCTGAGGGAAATATATGTCTCTTTATCCGCTAAACGCTCCACTATGTTCACCAGCTAGTCACTAACTTTGTGTGTCTGCAGTTTGTAGCTGAGCAGGTAGCGTACTGCGTGTTTAACAGAGCAGTTTTTGCTGAAAACAGCTGCCTGCTGCAAATGGAGACACCGCTGATGAGAGCAAACATCACAGTTGCGAGCTCAGGAGAAGAAAAAAAACAACAACAGACAAAAAGAATTGAAATCTGAAAATGTAGTGAAGTAAAAAGTACAAATTTGTCTCTGAGATGTAGTGGAGTAGCGGTATAAAGTTGAATAAAATGCCTATAATGTATACTTCAGAACAGTACATACACACTGTTCTTTTCTTTTTTGTAAACATCTTTTTAACTCTGATGTTAAATGAGCTGGAGCTGCTTGGTTTTTGCAACAGTCCCTGTAAATATACAACACTTTACAATCAAATTACTACCATTAGACAAGGGTAGATTGATCCAAAATACAATATAACATTACGGTGTTAAATATCTATTTAGTTTGAGCAGTTTACGTTTGTACGGGTAGTTGCACGGAACTTACATTTGTACGGAGCGTGTTCCGTGACGAACACAACGCGCCGTTGCACGTGGCCAGTAAGTCGGCATTTATGCAGGCTCGCTGTTGGAGGGTTATTTAACCCACCTCCACTCCACCGCTAACTGGTTTGAGATGGCACTTTATATGACGGACCCTCCATCAGGCGCGCAAACAGAGTGGAAGTATGTAGGGGGTGGTTTGAGAAAAGCCCCAGGTGTGAGTGTATCGATCTTATAAACAGGAATTCCCAGTTTGTCTCTTCCTCGTGTTGGAGGTGGTGGCGGCCTGACCAGGATGTGGTTCAGATGAGATGGTTTGATCCCACAGCGAGGCGGGCAGATGCAGCCTTGGACCGCAGTGGTGGATGACCTACCCTAATGGCCCCCGAAGGCAATTAAAACTGGCCGGTGGGCAGCCTTTCAACTAGTGAACCCATGGAAATGTTAAACTTCAGAAAATGCCTCCCAGAGGCCCCATTGCCTCCCGCTCTGTGCAGACTGTGAAGGTGGGGGAGCTGTGTACAAAGAGGATCCTCCGATGAGCCATGAAGTTTAACTTCAGAGTATTTGTCCTCATTTAAATTATCACAGCTTTTATTCAAGTTATCTGGAAAAAAGATCCAAGAGAGGACTTTCATAGAAATCTCATGGGAGCAAAGTTTCACAGCAAACTTAGGGAGAACAAACTTGTTAGGCTTTCCCATTAGGCTGTGTTCAATGAGACCTGCAGTATGAAGCTGACAGCACTCCGTCAGCTTCATACTGCTTGTTGTAGTCCATCTGTCCAGGTAAAGGTTAAAGGTCAGGGTAGGACTATGTTCTAGTGTCTAGAGGCAGCTTGTGTGACTTTTTTGTGTCCTACAAATCTTCTCGCTACTTTTTTGATTAGCTTATAGCTGCATTGTTTCAGTATCATTATACTCATAAATAATGTATTTGTTTATTAAAAAGCTGTGGGTTGTTGTTGCATTAGCTGCAATTTAGTTGTTTAGCTCACCCTGGCACATTTACATTGCTTTTTTAAGAACGCCAGATTTGATTAATGTCCACTGGCCCTTAGAAATAAACAACAAAATATCACACTTGCTTTTAATTCGACAGGTGAGGCCTTTGTGTTGCCCGTTTGTTGCATTTTGATCACACTTAATGTGTGTTTTAAGAGACTGTAAACCATGTGAGGAGTACCATGGGGATGAAACATTTATTGCATTAAGAGCATTACAAGCTCTTTAGAAACTTTTAGTCATCAAGTGTTTATTCGCCAAACGGCAGTGAGGACAACACTCCTCTGAATAAATGATCAACACAGGAACAGAGTAAAGTCAAAGGATGCAGTTCAGTGTCTTACGTCGAGATCAGACACAATATATTTGTCTTTTGAGGTTATTTCTGTGTCAACTTTCACTTTTACTCCACTACATTTCCTAAATAAAATGTGTATTTTTACTCCAATATCTTTCCTAGCAACTTTGGTACTTGTTGAGATAAGATTAGATAAGATAAGATATTATTTTATTAGTCCTACAGTGGGGAAATGTGCAGCAGCACAGGGGATAGTGCAGAAACAAGAAGCAGCAGTAAAAAACAAAAATCAAGATACAACACAGTGCAAAAAGCAAAACGAAAGTAGACAGACATATAAAATATGAACAATTTAAATAGAAGGGAATTTAAAAATGGGAACAATATATACAGTATTGACAATAAACAGACTATTGCACAGGTGGAAATATGATATTGCACAGTGATTGGAATGAAATTGCACCTGAAAGTATTGCATGGTATGAATTGAAATTGCAATTGAAAGTATTGCATGGTATGAATTGAAGTTGCACCTGAAAGTATTGCATGGTATGAATTGAAATTGCACCTGAAAGTATTGCATGGTATGAATTGAAATTGCAATTGAAAGTATTGCATGGTATGAATTGAAGTTGCACCTGAAAGTATTGCATGGTATGAATTGAAGTTGCACCTGAAAGTATTGCACGGTATGAATTGAAGTTGCACCTGAAAGTATTGCATGGTATGAATTGAAATTGCACCTGAAAGTATTGCATGGTATGAATTGAAATTGCAATTGAAAGTATTGCATGGTATGAATTGAAGTTGCACCTGAAAGTATTGCACGGTATGAATTGAAATTGCACCTGAAAGTATTGCATGGTATGAATTGAAGTTGCACCTGAAAGTATTGCATGGTATGAATTGAAGTTGCACCTGAAAGTATTGCATGGTATGAATTGAAGTTGCACCTGAAAGTATTGCATGGTATGAATTGAAGTTGCACCTGAAAGTATTGCATGGTATGAATTGAAGTTGCACCTGAAAGTATTGCATGGTATGAATTGAAGTTGCACCTGAAAGTATTGCATGGTATGAATTGAAGTTGCACCTGAAAGTATTGCATGGTATGAATTGAAGTTGCACCTGAGAAGTATTGATAGACAGTCGGTGTACGGTATAGTGCAGTTATTGTTATATTACAGTTATAGTTACTATTGCAAGCAAGCATGTTTGGCGAATCAGTGGTCCGAGCTTACAAGTTACATCATCCATGTGACGGGCAACTTCAAACAAAGTGCTCTCCGTAGTTAAGTTTCCATTTCCGCTCAAGTCCAGGCAGGCTGCATGTCAGATCATGATACTTGATACTCGCGATTACAACTTTAAGTTGTGAAGACCTCGTTCTTCTTCAAGTGTAATGCAGCCTCCGTTTTAAAGATGCTGTACATGTTAAAATTAAACCACAATGGATTTTGAACATCCTAAGACATTTTCAAAGTTTGAAAAGCAAAGATCTGTGACAGTGACTCAGCTTTTTCTAGTGTTAAAGAATTTCACAGTGTAAGAAAGTCTTGTGTGTTGGGTATGTATCATGGTAAATGTCAACTGTAGGTGGCTGATTCTGATTCCTATTTATTTTTACATTTTACTGCATTTTCTGCAGAGATCTACAGAAAGCATCCGGAGTCAGATTCCTTCCTGTAAAGAGGAAATTGAGTAATGTGGTCAGCTTTGATTTTTTAACCACACCGCTGTACAACACCTCAGCGCCAACAGTAAAGATAAGCCCAACCAATCGCATCGTCTTGGCTCATCCCCGCTGCTACAACTGCTGTTTTTCTCCCAACTCGTGCTATAATCAAGGTTGCAGAGGCGGAATCGATCCGCTCGTCCTGTTCTGCTGTAAAACCATTTATTAAAACATCAAATACTCTGCCCCCGGTGGATGCGTGCCCAGTGATTACCTTTGCAAATCAATTAAGCCACCGAGTAATTGATTGGATACGAGTCCGCGGTTTTCCAGGATCTCGTGCTTTCGGAGCGAGTGAAGGTCAGCCGCGTTTGTACCGGCTTTCTCTTTGGATCCCCTCGCTCTCTATTGAAGGAAGTAGAGTTAACATGGCGGGTTGAATCGATAGAGAAGGGATTGGATTTATGTTTTGGGGGTCTCTCTGTGGAGTAAAGGAACAAACTGTGAGGCTGTAATCAGTAAATGCGCTTTTCCCTTAAAGATCTCAGTTTTCTGAGTGAAGAAACGTCTTTCACTATCAAAGTTTACACGCAGATTGAAGCATTATGATAAAAAAGTATTGTGCAGCTTAAAAAATCCCTGGCAATATGTGACAGACATGGATTTCTGTGGTTGTAGAAACAAGTTTGACTAAAAAAAACATGCACAGCCTTCAGTAATAAACAGTTGCTTGGCTTTATCTTTCTGTTTTAATACTGATGGGAGTTTGTGGTCAGTGGCCGCTCTCATGCTGGGAACAAATTAAGGCAGACGGTCAATGAGCCGCCTCCATCCTCCACCGTCTGAATCGGAAAAATAAAAGCACCAGAGATCCCAGACAACCTGTTTTACAATAGCCGAATTCCCTGCAGCATGAAGATGTGAACGTCAATGCAATTAAAGACGGTTCATCCTCGCCGCCGCCGTCACGAGTTTCATTTAAAACAGGTAGCAGTCGGCAGCTTGAACGTGTGAACTCGGCTCCACATTAGTGGTCGTATCCTCCGAGGCCTTTTGCCATTATACTAGAAGAGGCAGGTTTTCCAAGAAGGCAATTATTCATTAAATTAGTGTGGAAATGAGGTTCTGGTGGTTGTGTACTGATGAATTACAGTGGCCAGTAATTTGCACGGTAATTAAAGATTTGAGCTCCTCGACGGCCGTAAGCATAAATCACATTTGCAACGATGTCGGCCAGAATCTGTGAAGCACTCCACCTCGTTACAGCCAAACTCTCTCTGAGTTTTATCTGAGTGTTTGAACTTAAACCTTTTATCACAAAGACTTTTCTACAAGGTCAGGTCTCCCACATTGACAGCGTTGTGTTAAGAACATAGATAGACTCACTTATCAGAGTTAAAGCTGCAGTAGGCAGAGTATTTGTGGCATCATTGGGCAAAAATCCCCATAATAACCTTTCAGCATATTGTAATTCAAGTGTTCTGGGAGACTTCTGCACCTCATTATTGCTCTGTTTTCAGGCTTTAGATAATCTAGCCCGTGACAGGAGACTTTGACCAATCACAGGTCATTTCAGAGAGAGAGAGCGTTCCTATTGGCTGTTCATTCAACGGAGGCAGCTGTCGCGAACTCTGATTAAACAGTCAAACTAGGCAGCGCTGATCAAATATGAATCAATATTCTGTTACTGTAATGCCTGTTTGCCTCTACGAAAGTTGGGATCAACGACTGGCGCTCTTCCTGGGGGCTTGGGCCAGACACATCGCCACGCTACCCGACGGTAAAGATCAAAGTAATCGCGCTACATATATCGACCTTATATGTCACCTTTTTTTGTAAAAATGTCCGGTGTAGTTGGTAACACCGGTGTTGCCACGAGTTAATTAACCGGTGAGAAAGATTCCTCACCGTCACATCCCCTAGCTCAGAGACGGCAAGTCTCCAGCTTGGCTCTGATTGGTTGTTTTCCTCCGGTCTGTGAAATCGTGCAAATGCCATTAGGAGCACCAGAGGACACAGAGGCACATGTTTATATGATTGTTTTATAAAAACAATCATATTTGCTCCATTTCTCCCCACTGAAGCTTTACAAACCTAACCACATGGCGCTGTGCTGCTGAGGAGTGGCGAGCGCTAGATGGATTATTACATCATTTCAATAAAAAGTGGTTCATTAGAAAAATCACATCACTTTGAACTGCGCAGCGTTCAAACGCTGTAAACAAAACATCGCCTTAAGCAGATTACCGCCAGTGATCAGGGTATACATGTAAATGTACTCAGGAATATGCAGTGAGTTTTCCAAGATGATTCAGATGGAAAGAATTGTTGCTGGCAGTGGTTCCTCTCTGGAGGACTTTGTTTACAGCCGTCTACGCATTGTTTGAGTAATGATGTATTCGCGTATACATGTACATACATAGACAAAAGCATGCTGGGATACATGAAAGCTAAAGAAGAAAGACACCACGTTGAAGCAGCACTTGAACCAACGAGAGGCGACGTGTAAAGCACAACGAGCTCGGTCGGGCTTTCCCCGCTTAATGAACTTACATCCTGCAAGATTTTATATTTTCCTTTTACCACAGACAAAGTTAATTTCCACAGTCTCTGTCAAACAATGTTTTCGGCGCTTGCCGTTGTTTAATTAAGAGGTGTGCAACACAAGAGCACGCACGCTCGGGCCGGATGAAGGAACTCCTCCGCTGGGACTTCATTGGGTTTGAGAGACTCGCGTGGGTGGAAGAGAGGAGATACGCTTGCCAGAGAAACGTACAGTACTCCACCAACACACTGAACACCCCGAGGGAGTTAAGGCAAAGAATTCCTCCTGGATTCTCTCTCTCAGCCTCTTGCTCTCTCGCTTTCTTGCTCCCCCTCCTCTCTCTCCTTCTCATTTGGCTGTGGTAATTCATCATGGAATATCAAAACCATTCAAAGCTCCCAGCACAGAAACGAAGGCTTCGGAGCCCGTGTATAATTGGTTTCAGTGAGGTGCCACCGTCCCTATTGAACCCTCTTGACTTCCTGTCCCCAGCAGTGGTATGATAAAGAGACAAGAAGAAAAACCCCGGAGACACGGAGATCATGACGACTGCGAGAGGACGGAGAAGCCGCTGCGTTTCTAACAGTCATGAAATTACAAGCTTTTTGATTCGCTTTCGTCCTTTTCATCTGTTTTAGGAACATGCATTCACACGGCATCCTTTTGAACACACACAGGAGATTTAAACAGAACGGGGCCCTGAAGGCAGAACATCCAATGGGGTCCTTCTGACCGACTTCCTTTATATCTTCTAGACCTGTAAATAAAATATGTAATTATACCCAACGATACCAATGAGGATAGACCTATTTTTGTCTTTTTTAGGGGGTCTTTAGGGGGAGATAGCAGATCAACAGTAGATGTCACATAGAAGTGGTGTACATCATCTGAAAGCTGGGAACCTGAAGATTAATTTGAGATGCAGCTCAGCACTGTGTGTCAAGATGTTCTAGTCATAAATCAGAAATGAACATGAATTAATGAATTAAAATAAATTGTGAAAGTGGTGTATGAGGGTTTAGAACATTATGATAGAAGTATATGATGATCATCCCCATGCTCTATTATGTCTCATAAGTTGTTGCAGCAATTTTTGGGGTTGGTACCATTTGTTACACAGATTTGCTGCTAAATTTAACCATTTTTTACCACTCGAGAATTGATCAAAATGATCAATAATCCCTCCAAAATACCACATTAAGACACCAAGACCTTGAGGAACACCATAGAAAAAGCCATGCTGTGATTTGGTATCAAAAACTTTTGACATTTGGAGATTTCTGCAAGAATTGCATTTTTCTCTGAATGCTCTAGGTCTCTAGTTTGATCCATCCATCCTCTGAATGCTCTAGGTCTCTAGTCTGATCCATCCATCCTCTGAATGCTCTAGGTCTCTAGTTTGTGGCCGTAAAGTTTCATGAGGCTGTGATTATCCTAGAGGTCACCACAGGTCATTTTATACAGTGAGGTCATATTTAAAACAAAATGGTCTCACTACAATGAAATGTCTCCTATGGGGACCAACATCATCACATGAATACATTTGGACTCATTTGATCCACAAGAGTCTCAGCTTTACAGTGATACCCAATTTATGTAATTCCAAGACTGTTTATGAACCCCAGTATGCAGAAATATTCAAATTCTATGCCCCAAAGTGGGCATGTCTGTAAAGGGGAGACTCGTGGGTACCCATAGAACCCATTTGCATTCACATATCTTGAGGTCAGAGGTCACGGGACCCCTTTGAAAAATGGCCATTTCAGTTTTTCCTCGCCAAAATTTAGCCTAAATTTGTAGCGTTGTTTAGTATTCTTCCCGACAGGCTGGTATGACATGGTTGGTACCAATGTATTCCTTAGGTTTTTCTAGTTTCATATGATACTAGTACCTTCTAGCTCTCAAACTGAGCCTGCTACAGCCTCTGAAAGAAATGTAAAGTCGGCCAAGCGCGTCGGCGACCTCAACGAGTGGAAGAGGTTAAATCTTGTCCCAGGACATCTGGATCATAGAGGCTGACAAAGCCCTCTAGCAGCCGTAGGAATTGAGTGTAGGCCGTCATGGCGCAAAGGAGGAAGCAGTGAGACCAGTGTGCAGAATATGGGGTTAAAAGCTGACTATGTCCAGCAGTATTCCTTATTCAAATTGCAAAACATTTATTCTCACAGGTCGCAGCGAAGAGAGCCGGTCTTCACTTCTGTTCGTGGACCTAAAACGGACCCCCTTTGGACAAAGTTGATCCAGTGCTGTGCTTGAGGAACCTGCATTAAAGCAGGAACATCGTCTCTCCTCTTCTCGGATACCAGGACGGCAACGAGAAGAAGCCGAGCCAAAGGTCAGTGGCGGGTTCAAGTGTGTGTCGGGTTAGAGAGGGAGAGGTGGGTGTGCTGTGTGGATTGTTGCAGGGCATACTGTAGACGTTGTGTGGTTGTGTTAGGGGCCTTATTGTTAACGATATGGTGATGTGTGTGCTAAGCATGTATAGCCTAGTTGATTACTTTGCTTTGCATCCATGAAATCTTGTATATTGCGTGTTGCGTCCGTGTAAGACTTCAGCGTAACACTGGAGCACTAGTTAAGGGGCAGGGCTCTAAACTGACTTTTTTCACCGTCCTCCCGGAACCGTCCCCAATTTAAAATCTTTGTTTTTCCACATTATCATTAGTTAATCATTCAAAGTGACCTTTAACATTAATTGAACATCAAAAGTGATTATTTTATTTTTATTCATACATTTATAATTTATCAAAAACATTTATTTATTTATTTATTTATTTATCTATTTATTTATTTATTTATTTAAGTCATTTTATTGTTTTGTTATTTATAATTTGTATGTTTGTTTTGATTTTGATGTTAACAATTCAGCTATGTTAAATTTAAATATTTTTGTGTATGTGTAAAGGTAGCATTTGGTTAAAAATACAAGATTTTGCCCCCAAAAAGCTAGAACCGGCCACGCTAGCTGGTGCGTCCTAAAGCTGGAGGAGCTGCAGGACAAGATGCTCCTGTCAAAACATGCACGTATTTTTCTTTCAACTCTTGTCCCAAATTCATCCCAAAATTAATTTTCATTTCCATGCGGCCCCGGGACGACAGGACGTCCTTAAGCTCAAGCCCTATTAGGGGGGACCCCAGATTGCCACCGGGTGAGACATTATTATTATAGAGGGGACAACACAACGTTGGGCTTTAAAACCAGAGACCGCCAGTCGACGTTTCTTTTTTTCATTTAATCATAAACAATATTCACTCTTCTTCAGACTCTTTAAACTGCTAAATCCTCCACTCCCGCCACTGTTCACCCCACAAGTCGCCAACTTTGTCCGTCATATAATCAGTTTTCAGAGCCTTTTCATGCAAAACAGCTGCCAGCTGTGGCTCAAAATGTGATTGATGACAGCGGCGAGAATAACCCCGAACAGTAGGTTTTCGGGAAGTAAAACACTGAGCTGTAAGATGCTAAATGTGTTGAGCAGAGTTGAGGGGAACTGCAGTCTTCACATTACACATTGATCCATCAGTAAAATATGAATATTGATCAGTGCAGCTTTATGTCGCCACGTTAAAGTAAGAAAGAAAATCCCTTTATGTGTCAGCAAAAACAGCATAACAACAACAATGGAAATCCATTATTTCATTTCACCTTTATTTAATCGGGTTAATAATCCCACTGTGGGTTGTCACTTCTTCTGTAAAACGGACCTGGCCAAGAATAATAGCTGCTTCTAAGTACCAGAACATTGTTATATAACAGTTTGTGTCAGACTGCTGCTGTCTGCTTCTACTTTTAATCACAATGAAGACAGCGTTAGAGTTGAGAGCTTCTTGAGCCTCCGCGACTGCAAAGCGCCAATGGCTTTCCAACGCCATCTGTGACTTTGGCCAGACAGTTCCTGTTGCCTGGCGCAATCACACTAGATGACACACACACGGCACCGCTGCAGCAACACTTCCAGTCGGGATCCGACAGTCATCTCCAGCCAACAGCGGGCTCCCTCTCCCTTCCCTTCCTTCCTTCCTTCCTTCCTCCCTCTCTTTTCGAAGTGCCGAGGAGGGGGAAGACCGAGCATGCCTTCTGGTTTTAAACCGAGAGCGCCGCCGAGATGAGAGAGCCTCTCAATTTACCGTGGCATCTGCTCCTTCAGACGGCGTCATCCAGCTTTCAGCCTGCGAGCAAAGCGGCCCTTTCTTTTTCATTGTGGTGGGAAAGGTCCAGGAAAGTTTGGTCATTAGGACCTGCACTCTGAACTGAACTGGTGATTACTGGATGAAGGTCTGGCTCACTGGTCACACTTTACAAAAATGGACGTTGAAGTTTTAAACGTCAGGATTAAACACGTCTCTGAATCAGTAGATAATGACTATCGATATGATAATGAGACCATGACTAGTGATTAGTTTATGGACATCTGTGAATCTGCATATTGACCATTTACCTAAGATCTTTTTTTCCTGATTAACTCTGATCTAATGTGAAATGGCACATGACCAGTAACTAATCATTACTTCACTATAGGGGTGTCACGATTCGATTTTAACGACACGATTCAATTAGATTTCTGATTTAAACCTGTCATTGTTAGTCTATGGAGTCTTGATTCATAAAGATCAATAGATCATTGGTTTTATGCCCTGACAACTGGCATTTACACTTTCAAATTCTTCTTTAACACTCCCTTTCTATTATACCTCCGTGACAACATAGTCGTTATATATATATATGTATATAGCGCTCCGCGGGTCCGTCCATCCGTCCATTGTGTTCGTGTCTCACACTTTCGTTTCCGGGGCAGAACTCAGAAACTATCTACCTTAGGAACTTCAAATTTTCTTCAAATGTCTTTCTTGACTTAAGCTTCAGCAGACATTTCCCCCTTGAGGTTTCTTTTGAGTTTGCCCAAGGGGTTCATGGGTCCCACTTGAGGGTCGTCAGTTAGGCTTTGTCAATTTGAGGGTGAGTATCCATAGTTTCAATTTTTGTAATCATTTATTCGACAGCAGGGTGGGTGATTAGCCCATGCTGCCGTTTCCACCAGTTATCCGCAGTGGTCGTAGACCATTTTTCTAAAAGCTCCATGGTCAAGAGGCGGTTTTGACTGTTTTGTCTGACCCCTCGCTCTAGACCTGTCTGGTTCAGGAGTTGCCTCCCACCGGCATAGCTCTAAAGGGTCAGTGGGGTGCACAAGCTCCCTTACCACGACAAGGTAACCGTCATAAAGAAGTCAGGTCAGCCCTGAATGTCCTTAATTATCAAATTATTTCATAAATGAAAGCCACATCTTGTCCAATTTGTTCTTATTACCACTAAAGTGGGAAAAGTGTTTTATCTTTTCCAGCTATATTGAAAGCTAATGTCACTCATCCATCCAGCATGTCAAGGTCACCCGGAGCCCTTCCAGTTCGCTACAACCGTTTACATGTAATTTGACCAACAGGCACTATCGCTTTTACCCAGAAATAAGCAGCGACGGTTTGTGCTTCAGAGTAGTCGTTGTATGTAATTTGTTCCTGGATGTGAAAACAGCTTCCTGGACCGCATGCGGTTTGAGTGCAGATCCAAAACATGAAGAAGAGTAGCTGGTGAAGTCTTGTTTTTTTCATGGGTTGGGTTAGGGGCTGCTTGATTATGGTATTATGATTATTAGAGTACTCGTATCGGTACTCGGTAGTGGCGAGTACCCAAATGTAAATACTTGTACTTGTACTCAGTTTGAAATAAAGTGGTATCGGTGCCTCCCTACCCACAAAGCGTGGTAAACGAGACGGGTTCCGTGTTTCAAGACGGATCGGGTCGGTTGCCAACATCGCCTCAGATCCCTGACTAACTGAGGACAGTCCTCTCCGGTTGATAGTCCGCCCCGGGAGCAGGGAGAGAGTGCAGAGCGAGCACTAAGCGGCTATATCCGAGCGAGGGGTGCTGTAAAACGCCACCTTCCCCCCCTGGCCTTTCCAAGTTGACCTAGAGTTGGTCGCGGCGCACCACCACCGAGGAAATACGCCCGGTGAGGGCCAGCCAGCGCCAGGCAGAGTTCCCACAAGGTGATCCTCCCACATCTAGTGGCCTCCCGTGATCCGCCGAGCGGGGCGGAGATTTATATCACAAGACAAAACGAGAGTGTAATTGCAAAACATAAAGCAGAACAATAATCGTTTTATGTCGATTATCTTGTTTTCATAATCGTCGGAAGCCAAACTTGTAATTGCTCAGCCTCCAGGTTGGGTCATTATTGTGCTACGTGGGACACATCCTGGCGAGCTCGGCTTTGGCAGTATGGAGACACTAAACCATGAGGGGCTCAGTTTGGGTTTCTGTCTTCAGCCGAGCTGCCACTCCGTGTTTGTGTGTTGGTATTTGTGAGGATGAGGGAGATATCCTGTCATTTGGCCGATGCTTACAGGTGCTTACCGTGCGGCGCTCTCAACGAGAGAGCCGGCGCGCCGCGGAAATGAGCGGTCATTAATGTATCACAGTAGCAAGCCCAGTGTCCACTTAAGCGCTGCTGCTCGCCGACGTTTCTGTCTGCTAAACAAACAGGCTGCCTGCCGGAGAGAGAGAGGGGATCAGAGCCGGAGAGCTGTGCCTCTAATAAATCCCACGGCTTCACATACTCGTGAATAGACAGTGAACAAAGGGTAAGGGGGGGGGGAGGTCGGGATTTACTGTCATTCCCCCATATGTATGTTGATTGGAGCAGCAGGGGACGTATTCATTAGCAACCCTGTTATCTGACTGCTCCAACACTGTTAATGAGGTGCTGCCGTGTTGTACAGTATAACTAATAGCAAACATGTTTTCACCGGAGTGCGTATTCATGCTGACATCAGTGCAGCTCTTCAAATTAATTGTGTCTAATTCATGAAAGTGACGTGCGTTATGTGCTCTGGAACCAAATGACATGACTTCATGTGGCGGAATTAGTTTTAAACTTTCTGAAACAGGATCACAGGAACAGTGTTTTTCAGTTTTTGCGTAGCAACGAGGCAATTCAAATAGCTTTACATGAGACATAACATAATTAAAACAAAAACATGAGGTCTGTCAACACGATGATAACGTGTTAACTTTGGTGCAAATTCGTTTTAACGCCACTAATTTCTTTAACGCATTAACGCAGTTGTGATATCAATCTTTTGGAGGTTGTATCGAGCTCCGTTTTAAAGCTAGAGTGAACATACTGGCATTATATGAAACTAGAAAACCGTTAACCTTTAACCCTGCGAAGGGTTAAGCTCAATTTTGGCGAGGAAAACTGTCATGGTCATTTTCAAAGGGGTCTCTTGACCTCTGACCTCCAGATATGTGAATGTAAATGGGTTCTATGGGTACCCACGAGTCTCCCCTTTACAGACATGCCCACTTTATGATAATCACATGCAGTTTATGGGCATGTTTATGCTAAATGCAGTACCTGTGAGGGTTTCTGGACAATATCTGTCATTGTTTTGTGTTGTTAACTGATTTCCAATAATAAATATATACATACATTTGCATAAAGCAGCATATTTGCCCACTCCCATGTTGATAGGAGTATTACATATTTGACAAATCTCACTTTAAGGTACATTTTGAACAGCTAAAAATGTGATTAATTTGCGATTAATTGCGATTTAACTATTTTAATCGATTGACAGCCCTAGTCGAAATATAAGGGATTGTAAAGTTTGATCAGAACTTTTCTAATGGGAAGGTGAACAGGCAAGCTGACTAATTTGCTTATCCAGAGAATAAAGGTAATAGAAGTAGGCACAGCAGAGAAGTGTGATATTCACAAGATTGCAATGGAAGTGCAAGATTTGAATTTTAACAAGTCAGCCAACTTAATAGTTCCACCTGTGTGGAGCTGAGGCTAACACAGTGAGTTTGAACTCAAATTAGACAACTTTGTGTCACCGCACTGTATTTTTTAGGTTGTAGCAGATAACTAGCGTTGGAATCGGCATCTTCCTCACTTTTAAATCCTGGATTTTTCATATCACCAAGCTAGATCATAAATCTTTGCATATTTTACTTTCAATGCTCAACACAAATTTACTTTGTTCAAGGCCTTGCCAGTAGGCACGGACCAAGAATTAGCCAAGACTTTAACCAGATGGAGCCATAAACCAAATTCATGGCTCTGTGAAAAGTAAAAACAAATACTGTAATTGGCATGTTTTTTAGATGTTGGCCTAAAAGTATTATTAATAGATGTCATCCAGACTCGATGTAGGGAGACACTGAGGTCACATGATTGTGATTCTGTGAGGCTACTCAAACGTGTAAGGCAGGGAAAAGCTATTTTTTGGCTCAAGGTTTATGCCATGTTCATGAAATATGGTCGTGTCTAGAAGGTAACCCACCAATTGCAAAAGCTGATCTGAAATCTGCAAAACCTTGCTGCCCGACGACCTATCCTAACCATAACCATTCGAGGTCAATGCCTAACATTAACCATCTCTCGAGAGTTACCCCAACTCGGGGGTTACCTTCTAGATATGACCACAAAATATTACCGTTATTATCAGATTCTGGCAAATAGATAGTGTTCATGTCAACACTCATGACTGGGAAACTCCAAAGCTCCAATATAAGCGATTTTGTGCTTTATAATAGTGCCTTATATATTTAATGCATAGCATTTTTAACCCTCACACCACCAACTCTGCATTTTTACAACTGTTTTGAGTTGTCTGATGTCCCTCCCTCCTCTTGTCTCACCTGGTCTTCATACTTCTCTGCCACGACATAAAGAAGGACAGGAGAACAACACTGAAGGTGACTCAGTAGTATCTTCTCAATCACCTCTTGAATGCACCTTCACAGCCCTTTTCGATAAAACTGTTTTGCTGTTAACAAAATGTTCCCGTGTCAGCCAAAACAAATTAGTTTTCATCTGGCCAGTTGTTATGAACGCACTAGATGCCAGAGTGCTGCTGCCTTTATGTTCTGCTTCTGCAGGTACTTAATTGCGTTCAACGTGTATCCTGGGTGTAAAATATTCCACGATTAGACGGCTAGAATGAAAAGCAGACAGACTGAGAACCACTAAATCACCACATATGTAATGGTAAAGTGTTTTCATGTGGTGTATTTGTTCGTATGTCAGGTGATCAGAATCCCAGTCGTTCACACGGGTCGGCAGGTTGACACATACCCACCAGTTTGTCCCTTTTTAGAGGACGTTGAACCTTTGCTGCTTCAACCGTGGCAGCATCCTCTGTTCCGCTTCTGTGGTTCCCCGCAGCAGCAGCATCCTCTCCTCTCTGCTCCTCTCCTCTCACCCCCTCCCCTTCGGCAGAAAGCAGCGCTGCGTCCAAATAGAGTTGTACGAACGAGAGAATCCCGGGCTTAAAGAACAAAAGGAGAGGCCAAGTTCGAGCGAGACGGAGAGAGTCGGCGAGATTAGAGCCGTCAATCCCGGCATCTTTAGCACCTAGCGGGGCCTCCTTGTGGGATCAACCGCAAAGTTGTTATAGAGGCGAAGGGAACTTTTTCTAGTCCACCGCCGCACTCCGCCGCCCTTACCCACGTCCCTCCCCCCAGCAGCACCAGGCCCGGGGTTCAGATAGATTTAGGCGGGGGTGAGTGGGTGGGTAGGTGCGGCGTTCGGAGAACTTTCCCTGAACTCTTCGCCGGCTTTGCGTCTCCTACTTTCATCTCAGGTCACTGTCAGTAGAGGGTTTATCTCGTTAAAAAGCGGCCCGGAGATGAAACGGGGGACCATCGCCGCTGAACACTAAGGGGCCTCGGCTTCCGGTGCTGCTTTTCTTCTTCTTCACATAGTGAAGTTTTTCTTTGTGCTAAATATGGGTCATTTAGTCTTGAGATGAAGTAACCCCAACCGTCTCCACCTGATTAATTAACTTGTGACTGGAGAAAGCGTGAAATTGCTAGGAATAAAATGGATTGTGCACAGGAGGAAAACGAGCCCTGAAAAATATCTAATCCCATATTTTATTCCTTATAATTGAATGAGTAAAATAAGAAAAGCCGCCACGAGGGAGTAGAGAGAGAGAAACTCTATTATGATTCCTTGGCATATATAGTCAACGCTGGGAGAAAATATCTCAGCCTGGCCTTGATGAACACAGAGGCATACCTAGACGGCGTGTTTGGATCAGTCAGATAAAGACACTGTCAGGAAACAAAGACGCTGACAAAACTGACAAAAGACACATTCGTTTAGTCCTGATTTGCCACCAGACATCTGACAGTTATTGAAATGACTTGCTTTCATGAAAAGCTCGGGTTTTCTCACTCACGTGTTATTTGGTTATTGTCAATCTCCCTCGCTGCTATTGTTGTCGCAGGCCTGTTTTTATGATGGCAAATTCATCCCGCACTGCCCAGATAATAAAAACCGTAGCAGTGGTGGTAGACACAATGGCAAAGCAAATGACTTTATCAGCCTCTCCGTGCTGCACACAGGTAAGTTTGATGACACCGATGGCTCACTCTAAATCATCAATGCCATCCGTTTGTCTGCTTCGCTGTAGCAGATGTAACGCTCAGCAGCATCTCATTTGCTCTTTTTTTTTTAACCAATTTTCAACCAATTTTTAGCTTCACAATAGAATCAGAAATTTGTGTCATGCGGGCAGACAATGAAGAGACAGCTTTGAGGAAAACTGATTTCTACAGACATTATGCAACGCCAGATGCCTCGGTGTTCATTGTATCCGTGCCTCTTTAATTTGGTCGCTAAACCTCGCCGGAGCATAATGCAAAGCTGCTCACTTCCTCTGAAAGCAAAGCTTTGACAGCTTTTTTTTTTTTCCTCACAAAAACTGCCCCTGATATGAATCAGTGTGGTATAAAATTAACATCAATGGTGCTACATACTTCCCAGTTTATTGCTTTATTGCTGTAAGTCGATTGAGCTCTAAATTTAGTGATTTATTCACCAAAAGTGCAGTTTTAGGTCAGCTTTAAGAGCTGAATGTACGTATTATGTATTGAATAGCAGTGTGACTGGTACTGTACAGTACAGGTTAGGGATGTCACGATAGCAGAAATTTAGTAGTCGATACCAATGCCAGTGAAATTCAACAATTCTCGATACCACGGAAAAAACAAAAGTAAATCAATAGTTAAACACATCATAATTCCCTCTCGAATATCTAGTTTATATTGCTGTGGAAACATCTCCTTCAATCAACCGTATTGATTCAAGTTTTTGTCAGAAACAAACTTTTACAAGGTTACATTTGAACACATCATGGTAACATTATAATATACACCGATCAGCCATAACATTATGACCACCTGCCTAATATTGAGTAGGTCCAAAAACAGTCCTGACCCGTCGAGGCCTTGACTCCACTAGACCTCTGTAGGTCTGCTGTGGTGTCTGGCACCAAGCCGTCAGTAGCAGATCCTTTAAGTCCTGTATCAGTTGCGAGGTGGGGCCTCCGTGGATCGGACTTGTTCGTCCAGCACATCCCACAGATGCTCCATCGGATTGAGATCTGGAGAATTTGGAGGCCGAGTCAACACCTGGAACTCGTCGCTATCCACATGATGTAAAAGAAAACGTGATTCATTAGACCGGGCCACCTTCTTCCATTGCTCCGTGGTCCAGTTCTGATGCCCATTGTAGGCGCTTTTGCGCGGTGGACATGGGTCAGCACGGGGCACCCTGACCGGTCTGCGGCTACGCAGCCCCATACGCAACAAACTGCGATGCACTGTGTGTTCTGACACCTTTCTATCAGAACCAGCATTAACTTTTTCAGCAGTTTGAGCTCCAGTAGCTCTTCTATTGGATCGGACAACACGGGTCAGCCTTCGATCCCCACGTGCATCAATGAGCCTCGGGTCTGACCCTGTCACCGGTTCACCGGTTTTCCTTCCTTGGACCACTTTTGGTCGGTCCTGACCACTGCAGACCGGGAACATCCCACAAGAGCTGCAGTCCTGGAGATGCTCTGAACCAGTCGTCTAGCCAGCACTATTTGGCCCTTGTCAAAGTCGCTCACATCCTTACGCTAGCAATATGATTAATATAGCACATTAAGTATATAGTAAACATTCTTTCATCTGATGTTGCTCCATCATGCCCATTGTGTTTTTACATTGATTTCTTTGTACACCTGTGATAAAGTGTCATATAATTCTGGGTATTGAAATACAAGTATCATTGGCTGCTCCATTGTCTCTCAGTGTGGTCCTCGTGGTTGCCATGGTCATGGGATGGAAAAGTGGAACGTAGCGCTGTGCACTCAGATGAGAGCAGCAGCCGCGCCTCGGCAGGCATTGTTACTTTTTTGAGTGTGTGATCACTTTTGGTTCCACTTCAAGATGAGTGCTGTAGATATTGTGGCTTAATGAGGGGTTTGTTGTGTGATTGGACCTTGTTGTCGTAGCGATGACATCTCCAGATCTGAGTATAATGTTGAGATGTGATCCATGTTGTAAGCTTTAACTGTTTAATTCCAATCCCTGGTGTTTTCTGAGATCAGAGGTTGATGAGACGTCAAGCAGGGAGGGGGGGGGGACGTACTCACTTTGACACCGAGACACAGGAAGTCAGGTGTTATAAGTATAAACAGGATGAATCCCTCCCTCTGCTTCCTTTGTCTTCTCCACATGTAATCCAAACCCCGCGCTGTGAGGGATGTTTCTCAGAGCTCAGGGGAACGCGGCAAACAGGCGCGATCCATCTTGGTTCTAATTAGAGACGTCTCAGTTTTTATTGGCGCGAGAAGGACCGGATACCGCTCATAACGTCGGCTCCGGTCGGCGTACGTGCTCGTGGGATCCATCCCTCATCAAATATCCGATAACTAAATATAGCGATAACACCCCCGAGGGCGGTCTTAACAACATTAATGGGTACAACTGTGATGCATCACTGTAGCACCTACAATAACAGTAAAGAAATGTCCTCAGGGGAGGTTCAGCATTTATGCAGCGGTTACCGACGCATGTGGTCTGAATAAAAAGTTTTTCTTTACAACGTTGTGCTCGGCAATCATCAGCATGGTGAACACGTCTTTAGCCAATTACATCGCTCGGGTGAAACCACAGCACCTGTTGATTAAATAGAGTAATGCCTCATATTTATTCTGAACATTTTAGTCCAGCTTTTTTTCACAGCTGCAGTCAGACTTTACGGGCTGCTACACCATGGATTACAGATTCATTTAAAGTATTGATTTAAGTTTTTCCATTTCCTTCTCCGAATACTGTGATGTTTTTCTTTTTTTTATTATATATTTACTGAAATTGGTTGTCTTTTTTAAATTCTTATTCTTATTAGTTATTTATTTAATTTATTATTATTATTATTATTATTATTATTATTATTATTCATTGTTGAATTTATTATTATTATTCATTATTTAATTTATTATTATTATTATTATTATTCATTATTTATTTATTTATTATTATTATTATTATTTATTTTATGTTTGTTTTCTTTATCTTGGGTTGGTATGTTTGTAGATGTTTGTTTGTATTGAAAATTAAAAAAAATATAATAAAAAAAGAAACGAAGTAGAAAAGATGTATACTGTAACATAAAATGAAAATATATATAAAAAACAAAAGAAACAAACAAGTGAATTCTGGGAAATGCAGTTCAGAAATGGTAGCGCTTGACACAAAAGTCTGCAATAAACAAACAAATCATAAATCAATCTAAAAAAAAATGACAAGTAAAAGCTCAAACAGTTATTAATCTGATTTTAGTGAGATTTTACTCAGATAGTGAAAGTCATGCTCAGGCCCACATTAATCCACTCCACCTGTCAGGAGTAATTACAATGTACAAAGTGAGAGCACTAATTTGGGAGTGCCAGATGGATGATGTATTATATTAAAAATGCATTACCAAATCTGTAATGTAATATAATCATTTGTTTTATATTAAAAGTGCGTAATGAAAGCAGACGTTTATATCATATTCGTTTGCACGTCTCGAATACAAAGTGTTACAGCAACGAGGCAATTTAAGATGTTACGGAACAGTCTGGGAACTCTTTAAAGCAAGATGATGTGATAGTTTCTGCAGCAGCTGAAGGCAGAGAAATTCTTTGTAATTTAAATAAATACATTTAAATGACAGCTTGGGATCTCAAATATATCAAATACACATTAAAGCTGCCCTAATCAATAACTTTAAATTTAACAATAGATCAAATGACTGTTATGTGAAAGGAGTCGCCTACAGTGACAATCCTTCAGAGAATTATCACCTATAATATTACAGATCTATTATTCCCTTCAGCTCTTCTGAGCTTTTAGCTCGTTTTTCTTTCAATGATTTGGTTCATTCTCATCAACCTTGTTTTCCAGAAGCAGCAGGCAGCTGTTTTTCTTTTTATAACAATACTAATAAACCCACCATCCACCAGCACCAAATGACAGACAGACAAAGTTACCTAGTAAAAAAGCAGTAAAGGAGCTGCTAAAGGCAAAATACCCCTTTTTTTAAATTGACGGATATCAAAACAGAGCTGAAAGAAGAGTGAGTGTGTGGTCGCTCCACATCTTCTGGATGTGTAAATAGGCAACTTTCTAAAACATTCACCGTATCCTTGAGTTGCTGCTACTGTGTCTGGCTGATTCGAGATTTGCTGCAAGCGTCAAACAGATCGCTCAAGTCTTTCAGAATTATGATTATTACAAAAATAAGTTAAAATTTAGCAGAAATAATTTGAATATACTTTGATTATTTACTTTTTTTTTTTGTTAATCTAGTCTCACGCCACTTACAGTAGCCCTCAGACTGGCTTTACTGAGCCAGGAGAGACTGTTGATCCTTGATGACAGATGCACACAATGTAACAGATGGTTATACAAATTAAAATGACTTTGTAATAGGTGTGGGGAAAAAGTCTGATTCACTTTTGTATCACAATTTTTTACGATTTTGTAGTTGATTTTTTCATGCCTGAATTGATATAATTGCTTCATTTGAATCTATCCGGAGGTAGAAGGAAGTTACCGCTTTTGTTGTTGTAGTCTGAGTAACGTGACGTCATGTCCGTCTCAAGAAAAACAAAGCCAAAGCGGGAAAGCAGAAAACGGCGGAGGGTCAGCGTGGTTACAACCTGCACACTCACATTTTAAATCCAGCGTGGTAAACACTATACATCCAGTAAAGGATGGAAACACTTTGGGTTTCATGCATTGCAGAAAAAGCGGAGCTAGACATCACGGCTAGAGCTGCATGCTAACTCTGTCACGGACAGGAAACGTTATTGTATCGCAGTAACGTGCGGTCAAGCCGGCTGTCACTCCTCTCCGTGGTCAAATGGGCCGACGCTACAATTGTAGAACACCCATATACTGACATTTATGTTAAATGCATTCAAACGGCCCCGATGGAGCTGACCATGGATGTATAAAGAGAACGGAGCTGACGGGAGAGCTAGAGACGGACTTGGAGAAGTTAGTATACACATGTGACTATGTCCGGGTTTTCAAAATAAGGTGTTAACAAAGGGTATATACAAAATTCATATATGGAAATAAGATTGATTGGATTATATTCACCAGAAGTATAAAATATTACATGTCTCTTATAAATTAAAAATAAAATACTACTAATTTGTGACATTTTTACTGTATCAATATAGAGATTTTCCAAAGTAAAAGTCCCTAGAAGTGTGTGATTCAAGATTTCCCAAATGATATAGTGTTAAGTGTTAAAAAGTTAACAAAAATCAAAACACTTAAAAATCGCAATGCATATCGACTCTGCACTCGAGTATCGTGATAGTATCTGGAGATAAGCATATCGTCCCAGCCCTATCTTGTAATGTTTATTTCTTTTTATTGTGAGATGGGTAGGTGGAATGAAGACTTCAGGCGTAAGTTTCCATAAGCTGCTGTTTGTTTGCATTCCGGTCACGACTGGAGAAGATGGAGGTTTCACGGCTGAGACAAAGCAAAGTTTTCCGACTGGAGTTCCCAGGCTCGGCTTAAAAGGATTTCAACACACAGCAGCGGCGAGAAGGCTACCGTGAATCAACACTTCTCTCTCTCACAGCTATAGCCTTTATTATACCCGCAGAAACACATAAATAATTCCATTACAGCCAGTGTCTCATTCGTCATTTGATGGCTTGATGAATACATCAGAGGATTTCCCCCCATTGCCGGATGCGAGGTGCATCCATAAAAAAAAACAGCAGCATTCATTACTTGTATATCACACATATATTGAAATGTCATACAGACTATACCGCGTTGCACCGGGGGAAAACAAATTACATGATCGGATGAAAAATGTCCCGCGTGTTGGTACCTTTCTCCGACATAATCTCCTCTGGCCTGGAAAGTTTTGGACGACTCCACATCACATCTGTAATTCTCTCTCTAACATGTAAAGTCCTTTTGTTATGTAAAACGATTAAACGAAATGAAATTTCTTTTTCCCAGAGAATCAATGAGCTCTATTCCCCTGGTGGACTGTGTAATTACAAAACCCTCATTAGATTATGAAACTACACAACATATGGTGAGAGGAGGAGATTCCTTTGATGTGCTCTTGTAATGACTGCAGCAAGAAAAAAAAGAAAAAGGAAGAGAGAGAATTGCCTGCCTTTACTTCATTTGAATCTCTTGAAAGAAATCAAAGCTTTGAAAGCGAGGTTTTTCTGTATTTTCCATCCCCCCCTCCCCACCACCACCCCCGAACGCTCCTCCGACTCCTCTGAAGTGACTCAGATGCCGAACGGGAGTCTGGCATTGACCCCGGAAATGTCAAACTGTTTGGACACGCCGAGGCCAGCGGTGTCGCAGCCTTTTGATTCACAGGGAAAAAATGTTTGTCGTTTAGCCAAAGGACGCCTTCGGTGAAGGAAGAATGAAGCTCAGGATGTTTTTGAAGTCGAAATGTCGAGAACGACGCTCCGGGCGGCGCTTCTTCTTCTGTTCTCGGTGCAACACATTTCACAGACTCGCTGTTTGGAGAAAAGGATAGCGAGGCTGGGAGTCATTCAGTGTGTTTGACAGACGCAGACGAGCAACAATGTTTACAGCGAGCACAGAGAGGGTAAAGAAAAAGAAAACCAAGGTCCATTTAAAAAACTGAACAAACAAGATTTTCAAATTGTCTCATTTCTCTGTCAAACATCTGCAGCTGGATAACCTCCTGATAACAGCTTCGCCTCCGTTGTGGGAACTTTTTTTTTTTTTCCCCTCTTGTAATTTCCCGAAAGAGATTTAGAAATTGAGAGGTGTCAGCAATGCAACATAAAAAAAGCATGGAAAATCCTCAACAGTAATCTGGAGCAGCGCGTCTTAAGCTGCGGGTTGAGATCCAAATTGATTTACAGGCTTGTTGCTGGTGGGTCCCTTTATGACGAGGATATGAAATTTTTTAATAAGCCTGTTTCCCAGAGCAAGGGAAGCTAATTTCTCACTGGGGTCTTCAGCTAAAAACATTTAAGAAGCTCTCATCTAGACAACAGAATTATATGTAATATTGGGAAATTTGTAGATGAGATAGTGTCGTTAACTATATATTAATTTATGGGAGGATCTTGTCTGTATAGGTCAGGGGTCAGCAACCTTTATATCAAAATAATAATCTGTCTGGAGCCGCAAATCATTTGAGCATTGTGATGAAGGTAACACAGTTTATAGTCTAAGTATATAGTATATAAGTCTAATGCAGTGAGGGCCAAAGAGACAATGTACTACGGAGTATTAGGGCCACATTGAGGGAAAAAACATCTGACATTTCCAGAATAAAGTCGTAATATTACGAGAAAAAAAGTCGAATAGTCTGACGCTTCATTCACAATGTTGACATTTTAATTATTATTATTAAGGCTGTCATTCAAATAAAATAGTTAATCACGATTAATCGCACATTTTTTATCTGTTCAAAATGTACCTTAAAGGGAGATTTGTCAAGTATTTAATACTCTTATCAACATTTGAGTGGGCATATATGCTTGCTTTATGCAAATATATGTATATTGGAAATCAATTAACAACACAAAACAATGACAGATATTGTCCAGAAACCCTCACAGGTACTGCATTTAGCATAAAGAAATATGCTCAAATCATAACATGGCAAACTGCAGCCCAACAGACAACAACAGCTGTCAGTGTGCTGACTTGACTATGACTTGCCCCAAACTGCATGTGATTATCATAAAGTGGGCATGTCTGTAAAGGGGAGACTCGTGGTACCCAGAGAACCCATTTACATTCACATATCTGGAGGTCAGAGGTCAAGGGACCCCTTTGAAAATGGCCATGACAGTTTTTCCTCGCCAAAATGTAGTACAAGTTTGGAGCGTTATTTAGCCTCCTTCCCAACAAGCTTGCATGACATGGTTGGTACCGATGGATGTACAGACAACTATCACTGGATACTGAAGAAAACTTAAAAACACCATGATTCTGAGTTAAAAAGAGCGTCTTCTTTTCTATGATATCTAAGCAGATTTATGGACGTTAATTTGCGATGGACCTCCGAGATAATGATATCCTCGGGAAGTGTAACTCAGGCTGAATCTCAAAAAACCTGTGTCGTGTCATTGTGTTCAGATTTGAGTTATGATTCCGAGGAGGAGGAGGAGTATGGATTTAGTGGCTAATTGTGGCTCAGTGCGATAGTGCTGTTGTCTCCTATCTAGCTAGAGAGAATTGTTTGCCAAAATTCAGTGTGAGTGTTTTTCTGTGATGAAGCATCGGCTTGTAATTTTGGAAGGTTGTTTCATTTTTATTTATTTATTTTTTTTAAAAAGCAGAAAGATTGGACTCCGAATGGGTCAACATGACGATAACAGATGGTGCTCTTGTTGTGGAAGGCAGGGTGAAATAAAAAAAGACAACCATTTGAGACAATTTAACAAGAAACTAGCAGGGATAAATCTGTCGCAGGGCTGTGCCTTTCAAAATAAAGTGACCAATTTGCCTGCTCATTTACATCAAAACGTTTCTCTCTTCTCCACATTACGTGATTTCACCCACTGTGTCAGTCATGACGGGGCTTTTTTTTTTTTCTCAGATTTGCTGAAAACCAACTTTGACTGTTGATTTGATAACTTGAGCATCCCTCTCTGAGGTTGTAAAGGACCCTTGATGTGTTTGGGGGAGTTTGAAGTGACAGGCAAGCAGCTGATTAAACTTTACTGAACTCGCATTCATTCATCAGGCGACTTAAAAACATTTTCTGCAGCTTTCAGGGTCTGTAAATTCTATACCGCGACATTCCCATTCACAAACATGCTTTTTACATGAGCAATAGAAGATGGCATCAATTAATCACTCAGCAATCAGCAACACAGCGACCATAGCCATAACCTCTCTGTACAAAGCAGTCCAGTCAACACCACCACGATTAACAGCTGAGTCAGCACCTCTCTGACACGGCATCATCAAAACCTGATGAGCTCCATAAAGGTTGAATTTATCGCGGCCCTGTTGTATTAGATTAGATTTAGACAGGTGTGCCCGACAACCTTGTAACGCACCTCATGATTATCCTCCTCTGCAATTCATAAGATACTGTAAATTCTGTATATTACAAGCAACTGTGAGGGATGCACTTCATACCCCTCTCTCTCACCTCTTTAATATTCACCTTTAGATAAAAAAGGCAAGGATGCTAAAAGAAATCAGTCTATAAAAAACATCTCAACTCTTTCAGGACCCTTTAACCACATCTCGTTGTCGGAATTTGTAGAATTGTAGACTCACATGTGCAATAGTACTTTGAGCAAAACAAAGAAATCAAGAATATATACTCAACTGCCCAAACCCCGTCTTAAACCAGTGGAGTAGCCCTAGCATTTTGCATCTGATTTCTGAGTTAAAGGGATAGTTCAGGTGTTTTGAAGTGGGGTTGCATGAGGTACGTATCCATAGTCAGTGTATTACCTACAGTAGATGGCAGTCGGCACGCCTCCAGTTTGGTGAAGAGTTACCGTACAGAAGCAAAGCAATGTACTGCTGTGGACGGGGCTGACAGTAAAACGTATTTTAGACACCTAAAAGAAAGGCTCACTTACAAAAAAACGATATTCGTTTAAGTGTACGCTATATTTAGAATATCTTCGCTGGTTTACCTTGCCGTCTCCGACAAGGAATTGAAGCCGTTGTATCGATCTATGCTCTCGCCAAAGCCACCAGACTCCAGAACACAGGAGTTGCTGGTCTACCGCTGCTTCCATTGGTTTCTTTGTCTGTGCTATTGTGTGACTTTGGTGGATCCGTTGTGAATGGGAATGTCGCTGTACAGAATTTACCAATCCATCATTTTCAGACCTCTTGATGACTGAATGTACATCGCTTTGCTCCTGTCTGCTTCTTCAAACTGGGGGCGTGCCGACCGTCATCTACTGTAGGTAATACACTGATTATAGATAAGTACCCCCAAACTATCCCTTTAAGACTTGGCCCGAAACATACTTGTACCTACAGCCATGCTAGCAGATCTGTGAGGCTGAACTTGGGCACAGCGGTGCATTGAGCTACACCGATCAGCCATAACATTAAGACCACTAACAGGTGAAGTGAATGACATGGATCATCTCGTTACATCTCGTTACTAACATTGCCATAAGCAGTTAGCATACAGATGCTTAAAAGACACACGGCTTTAGTTACACAACCATAGTTTATTACTGATGTCATCACTTACACAAACAAAGGAAGTGTCAGCGATACTTGAGTAACTAGTCAAACAGTTTTGGGAACGTCGTTGTCATTAACGCAGCCAGCGACCAGATGCTGTGTGTTTAATTTACACCGCTGCTGCTTTTGAGAATCTGAACTCCAGAGCTGTGAGACAAAAAACAAAAAATCTGGCAGATGCGGCAGGAAATGGCAGAGTGATTTTCAAAAAGGAAAAAATAAACCACTGACTGGATCCAACTTTCTGTCTGTTAACAGCTTGTAGGTTTGATCAGCTTATACCCTTTTAGTTCAGTTCAGCAGTCCTCATAATGTGTAGTAGAATGAGTTTCTTTCTGTGTTGTGTGTGGCACACAGTGTTAACAATACAATGATGAATGTGGTAGTTCTTCTTTGAAAATCACCCTGAATATCTGCTGCTCAGCTACATATTCTCATCTGAACCTTTTGAAACTACACGTTGTTAGAGAAGAAAGCCACAGTCGACCGATAAAACAAAATCACATTTTTCTGTATTGAATATTTGCGATGCTTACAACAAACCTGCTGCCTCACCCCGGTCCAACTTGTGATGCAAATCCTCCCGCGAAGGACATATTACTCTAGAAATGAACACAAGTTCACTGTTGTATTCCACTACAAGCAGTACAATGTCAAGAGGATAAAATCCTGTAGTCCGGTAAGGCTAATCATATGGAGTCCTTTCCAAAAAGGAGTGCTGAATGATCAGTGCTCGATGTCCGTAGAGTTCAAGAAGAAGCATTCAAATCAGCATTTTTCCAAAGATTAATTGCAGTCCAGAAGAAAGGAAGTCTCTATTTACAGAAAGGTCCTTTGCGTTACTTCTCTGTTGATGATCCGACAAAGAACTGTTGGTTCACCTGTGATAGAAAACAAAAAAAGGTGTTAAAATGAAATCAGAGCCATCAAAGCAGCGCTAACATCTCAGAAAGCTAACTCCACAAGCAGCACGTGTGTTTAGTTTTCATCTATATTGTACATAAATACCTGTTTCCCTCTATATCAGTGGTATAACACGATGGAAGTGAGCACTTGACATAAGCAGAGACTGATACAGAAAAAGAAAAAGAGCAGCAATAACGGTAATAAAACTCAACTTTATCAACAGAAAAAATCCGAGCGAGAAGACATGAGTCTTCCACCCACACTGATTGACATGTCAAAAGAGGTTGGCAAAGCAAGCTACAAAAATCAGATACATTATTCAATACCGAAGCCTCTTTTCATTCTCGCAGTTTATTTTTAATGTTTGCCACTGTGAGAAAGCTCATTATCTTCAGAGGAGGAAGAAGGCTAAAGGTCTAAAACCCCTGCTAGTGGCCTTTAGAGAATATACTGCGGAATAGTTGGATGAAACAAACTGCTGGCTGACAGTTTTGCTTTTTTATAGAGGCTTAGCAGTAGTTTATCAGAGGGCTGGTGCTACGGGGATGGGTCACTAAAATCAGAAGGGGTTATCCCGGGTTAATTTGATTGATCGAATTTCATTTCCAGATATGATTTGGGCTTCCAGCGATTATGGAAACAAGATAGTCGAGATAAAACGATTATTGTGTGATTACGCAATAATGCTCTTGTTTGATCTTGTGTTATAAATCCAACGCAACCGTTTCATTTATAGCGGTGTGGCCGCTCGGTGTGTGGGAGGATCCCCTCGTGGGACCTCTCCTCGGCAAGGGCCAGCCAGCGCCGCATTACCTCCATGGCGGTGCAACGTGACCGACTCTAGGTCAGCTTGGAAAGGCCCGGGGTGAAGGTGGCTCCGGCCGTGAGCTTTACAGCACCCCTCGCCCGGACTTCGTTGCTTCCCCGGGACCGTGGACTTAGTGCTCACTGCGCCCATAGACGGTATATAAGAAGTGGACAAAGTCACTGTGACGTCACCCATTGGTTTGTGGACTGCCGTTTTGAAGCCTCGAGTTTGGCATTTTGGTCGTCGCCATCTTGGTTTCTTGCAACCAGAGGTGTTACAATCAACTTTCATGAACTGAAAACACACTGTGAAAAGGGTTAAAGTTGAAACACGGACAACTCCCAGAACGGACAACGCCGTGGTAGCAGCCAATGTCAATCACAAGGTAGCCACGCCCTAAAGCATCCCCTGCTTTATGGTCTATTTGACTCTAAATGGGACCATAATTTACTAAATGAACATCATGCTGTATTGAAGAAGACTTGAAACTAGCGATTGAGACCATAAACTCATGTTTACAATGTTTACTGAGAAGTAGGCTCATTTTCTCATAGACTTCTTTTTTAGCAGCCAGAGGAGTCGCCCCCTGCTGGCTGTTAGAGAGAATGCAAGTTTAAGGCACTTCGGAATTGGCTTCACATTTCAGACCCCGGAGTTGCCGACTGGCTGTCCTGCGGGGCTCCCTGTTCCCATGCAACCGAGGCGGACTGTCCTCAGTGGATGTCTGCAACCTACCCGACCTGTCTGGAATCACCGACCCCATATTTTTTACCATGCTTTGTGGGTGTGACCTTTTTGTGTCATCACCATTCATACATACACAACCAATGTGTTTATGATTACATTTTTTACTAAAGCGCAAAGTTCTTCATAGATCTAGTCTCTTAGTTTTGCTCTCAAAGTGCACCAGATTGATGCATTTAACTTTAAAATATACAAGATCTTCTTCTGGGGAACAGACCCCCTTGAGGGTTCGAGGTCCACCCACCACAGTCTGTCAAAATCCTGAGGAAAACTCTGTTCCCCAAAAGGCTATGGCATGTTCCGAGTTCAGCTCGAGCCAAGATGACAGAAAGAGAGCCTTCATGTAAAGTAAGAATCCAAGAAAATCAAGACAAGTTTTTTTGAAGTTCATTAAATGCATGATGTTGCCAAAGTCAGTGAGTAATCCTGTTAAATAATCGTGATCTCAATATTGACCAAAACGATGGTGATTCGTGATCAGCTCATGGATCTATCAGTTCGAATGCAGTATGCAGTATCCAGAATGAAGGAGTTGGGTTCGTGCTCCACACTTTCCTCTCTCCTAGTTCGATGCTGTCAGATACTCTGAAGACCTCCATTCTCCTTGAGATTAAATTGCCTGTCATGAAGCCCAGTGGCTGACTGGCAGCTCCTCTGCTCCTCCAAAAAGTACATTCTGGAAAAAAGACTCTCGAGGAACATAACATAACAGCCTTCATAACGACGTCCGCTATCGATTCCGAACCGTCTGTCAGCCGCCACGCGGGTTTGACGGACTGAGGGGAAGCCGTCGCCCAAAACTTGTACTGCTCCATTATCGATGCTGAACTTTTGATAGGAAACGGACAGCTCTGACAGCCCGCATAGATTAATTCACAAATGGCTCGTTTGACAAAGAACAGGCCCAGGAGCAGCGACGCCGCCGCGCTGCATAGTGTCATATAAATCATCCTCAATTATGCAGAAAAGCAAAACAATCCGAAAACCATCAGGCCATCACTTGACAAGAAAACCTGCATAATCATATCAAACCCGGGGTGAAGAGTTTCCATAAATTTAGGTTGTCGCAGCACTTTGCCGGTCTCTGTACCAGGCTGTAATAAATTCTTCCCTTTACAGAGTCATTTACATTCTCAGCTGTCACCGTGATTAATGTGGTACTAATTTGAGAATAATTCCACGGCGAAAAGACAAAGAGCAGAGCCGCTTCTTGTCAGAAGAGAAAATGTCTTCAGAGATGGATCTCACTTCATGAGGAGGGAGGAAGGGATCATTAACAGTATTTGAGTGACTGTCTGAAACAACGCTAAAAATACTGAGAGGAAAACTAAGTCTTCAGCGGGTGTTGCGTTCGTTTAATTGCTGGCTGACTAATTTAACTGGCGAAGGATTCGTTTCCATTTAGTGCCTGAAGTAAGGTTGGCTGAAAGATTTAACACAGCAGGTGCACGGGCTTGTGTTTGTGTAATTCAGCCGTGTAATTGGCACACCGCAGTGTCCTTCTCAGCAATATGTTTTGTGTTGTAACTATACTGAGGCTGGGATTTTTTCATAATATGGCCATTTTAAGGCTGCACTAGGCAAGATTTTTAAAGTCTGACTGTAAAATCAGCGAAAAAAAAAGAAAGCAGGGACACTGCAGATCCAAATAAAGTTTCACTGTCAGGGCTACCTGGGGATTCTCACTACAAATCAAAACTTCTAGTGACTCTTCTGGAGGGAAATTTTGTTGGCATGATGTCCCTCTGCGTTCATTTGAATGGTATCATAGGAATTTAGTACATTAGCATCAAGGAGAACTTTGGGGTAGTAGTTGGAGAAATCAACCAAAATTCCTTTGTCAGACTCGACTGTTACAAACCAAACGATTATAACCCATTTACGCAACTTGCGATTTTTAGGTTGTAGCGGGCTCATGGTACGTGTCCACAGGATCCGTCCTTTCCACGCTTGCCATTCATTGTCTATGTAAGCAGCCGTGCAATGCATTCTGGTAGTGTGGTGGTGCAATTCGAGAGACGGAGCATCGCAATGGCTGTTCCTCATTTGCATAAAGTTGAGGGCTAGTCTACTTTATGCAAATCACGGGCGTTTGACGCGACTCGCCGCATCTCGAAATTCCAGAGAATCTTTTAAAATATATGTAGAATATATTACGGACATAAAAAAAGTAAAGATTTATTTTGAAATCAACACTTCCTGCTTTGATTTCAAAATAAAAGACCTCAAGCATTTTTTTTTCTGTGGACAGAATTCCTTCATTTGTTAGCACGAGGCTTTTATTCTGAAATATTTGCAGGACAGTGTTGTAGAACATGCAGTGTCTTGCAGAGCTCCATGAATGAATATAGTACTTTTTTAAGTTTAAATGGTGGATTATTACTATTATTTACAAATTATCACACATTTCTTAACCTTTCTCTGTCTAAAATAAATATAAATGACATTTATAATGAAATGAAATTATGCCATTATGAAAGGCAAACTCACAAAGCAATTACGCCTAGGGCACCCAAATGGCTAGCAGCGGTCCTGCAGATCATTACCATATATATTCTGGTCCTGCCCTGTTTTGATCACTTATTGTAAGAGTAGACACCAGACTTTAGAATAGATTTGATGTTCTACACCTATACAATATCTAACAAGTGATAAACTCTGAGCCCTTATGGCAATTCTGCTGGTGGCACATTTTCTTCTTCTTTCTTACCCTCCAGGATTTCTGCGTTTACGAGTCCAAAAGACACGCTGCCATGTACAGATTTTAACGCCGCAACACAACATCTATGCATGTCAGACGCTGTTCATCACTCAGAGATTTTACTCCACACTGACAGACCGTATTCCCCGCCGCGTCCTGGGATTTGTAGTAGCCAGTCGCTGCTTTTGTTTACGTTGTGAATCCTCCACGGTGTTTCCAGTGTGTATGAATGCATTTATGATACGGAGCGATAGAGGTCAGTATAGCTGGGAGATTCCCACTTTATGTTGTTGCTGTTTTCCCCCAAAAGCTCTGCAGGGGTGAAGAAGAAAGCTCCGACCCCTCGCTGCTTCAAGCAGCCCGCAGAAAGATTTGAAACTTAAGAGAACTTGTTTCTCCAGCTGAGTTCAAAGGTGTGCGAGATAAATCCGCTGGGTAATGCCGACCGCTTTGAACAGGTTGTTGTTGTTGTCTTTGTGGATCGCACACCTCTTCTCCTCTCCATCTCTGGTGTTGCTGCACCGCTGGGAAATGTGGTTAATAATACCATTTGCCTTTTAATGAAAATGTGAGGCGACACTACGCGGTAAACATTCTTTTTGTACAATGAATAATGAGACATATTAATGATCCCTGTTGTGGATTTCCCTATAAGTTAAGGACCACAATATATGGAGATAAGTAAAACCTTCAAATATATATATAAATATATCTAAAAAAAACAAGTTTATTACCTGGACTCTGCTGCGAGGCATCCGACGTTACCAAAGCTGCTCTTTGTCCGCAGAAATCTTTCCAGGCGTCCATGTTAAAGAAGACAACAACAGAAAAGATACGTTTAACGTTCATACTTTAAGGTCTTATCAAGATCTGCTAGTCATTCCTAGATGTTAGACAGGCTTGTCTCAGAACCCATGACCACTAAAAGAAAAAAACTATATATATATCCCATTTTGAGGTCCCGACAAGTCCCTGAATCAATAGCCCCAGGCTCCAGGCTCCCGGCTCCAGGCAGGTGTGGTGCGGGCAGTTTAAATAATTAAGTACATGGAGAGAGGCAGAACTGAAGTCTACGGGTCGTCATAACACAGTGAAGGATATGGGCATCGTGTTACAACGTTAAAAGCAGGTAATTGGAGTGAGTAATTGGCCAGTTTGGGTGCTCAAAGTGGCCTGAAAGTGCTAAGGCGACATGGCAGCACATTGATTAAAGGCCCCCGGGGGTCCAAGCACCGACTGTTTTTAGGGATAAAGGCAGCGCAGACGACTGTTACAGAAGCCACAGCCGGTTGACTTTGAGGAGCTGTAAAGTGTGCGAGGTCAGATTCAACAGGTTTGAATACGGCCGCATGAAAGTGTTTTTTGTTCCGTAAACTTACCTTAGTAGTTTTGATCTTGTTCCCCGTAGCGCAGCTCCAACCCTTCTGATCAGGGAGATTTTTGCATTCCTCTCCGTCAAGGCACGGATGCATCTGACACCACCACTTCTGCTCCACTATCGAGGCTGGTGATGTAGAGAGATTTAGAGGTCAAAGAGCAGATAGTGTCTTTGTTCTCTGTAATAGTGATGTCACAATACCAGAAGTTTGAGTCAGTAGTTGATACCGATAACAGTGAAATTCCACGCTTCTTGATAGCAATTCGATACCACGGTAAAAAAACTAATAAATCCCATTTACTTCAACATTCAATCCTTTATTAAAGGCCTCGACGGGTCAGGGCTGGCGGCAAAAGGGCGACCTACTCAATATTAGGCAGGCGGTCGTAATGTTATGGATTGTTGAGGCTGAAACGAAGCGTCTCCTCAAATAACCGTCATCGCTGTGTCTCAACAAGTCACGTCACATTTCACATTTTGACAGCTGTCTCAGGTAAATGATGCAAGATTAGCTTTTTGACTGGCAACACTCGCTTAAATCTAGTCGAGCATTCAAACGCACTCTGTTGTTGTCGTACATATCCACAACGTTCAAGCCGAGAACTGGAAAAAGAACTCCAGCCAGCTGAGGGGAAAACCTTCAGCTGCAGTGAGCTGCCTCCATAAAAGAGCACATTAAGCTTCTGCTACTCCATTGTACAAGACATCATTTAAATTTGGCATATTACAGAGGTCATTATCTACGTTCCACATCCCCCCTCCACCGGCATTAGTGTTCTTTGCTAATGAAGAGGACTGTTATTATAATCCACACATAACACCGGAGCCTCACTAGACTAAATTGCACAGAATGGATGCTTTATGACATGAGGGAATCAATTTGTACCACCCAGCCGGGGTTATGGCGGCGGCGTGGTGTAAAACGTGCATCAGGTCAACTGCAAGCAGATGGCGGTTGTGTAACAGCATCTATTAAAAAGCCACAAAGGTTTCCTCGTGAAATGAAATGGGAGTATTGATAACCAAACATGCATAAAGTGCATGGGATACATTTCACTTAACAGTTAATGACGCTTTAAAAACAAGAGGGCAGCTCCGACTGAAAACAGCTGGCAGCGAAAAATAGATTTATACTTTTAGTTATTTTATTGGATTTGTTGTAGCGGTTAGAAATTCCTACGAATCTTTGCTTTGACCTTGAGCTCATTTTCATTATTAATCAGTCGTTTTTTTGCACTTCTTATGAAAATAAATCTGACCTGCGTGGCCACACACATAATTTAAAAAACTGTTGAAAAATCAAGGCGTTTATCCTTAAATCAGAAGTTAAAAATGCCTTAATTGCAATCATGTGCCAGGATTGAAGATTACAGTGTGAGTGTTATGGCTGAGTGTCTTTGGAGTGTGGCCAAAGCATACGCAGTAGTTCTGGAAATTGTGGACATTAGCTGGTTCAAACAGAACAGCAGATAGTGAGTTGTAATTTTGCTGTTAGTGCAGAATTGGAAACCTGGTAGTTCTGTCTGACTGTCTACATGTGACCTTACAAGGGTTATTTTACACAGATAATTGATGATCAGGGTAACTTCTCCGCCAGATTCTTTCAAGTTTTCTTTACTTCGACCGCAACACGTTGCGATCAAGACTTTATTCTGTGGCTACCTCTCTCAATTACACATTCAAATCTATTCGAGTTTTCTCAGACGTCCGGAGGTTCATTTGTCTTCATATGAAGAGGAGATTGTCTCACACGGAGTGGAGCTAAAAGGTAATCCCTGGTTGTAGAAGAAAGAATAATTAAAAGGTTAAGTGCTGAACATTTTTTTTTTCTGAGATCACCCGTGGAGCTTTAAACTGAAGCCAGTGGCTCACAGCTCTAATTTGCAGAAAATGTCAATACTAAAATGTCAAGGAATAGGTCAAACACGATTGGGTCCAGAGTTTAGCCAGAAAACCCGCGCTTTTCAGACCAAAGTGAAGCAGCCACTTCAGCTGAGTCGGGGAGTCTGACACATTAGCATGCTAAGAGAACCTCGGAGCCATTTAGCATCAGGCAGTGGGGCAGCTTCACATTCATTCATTGGTGATTAAAAAAACACAACCTCAGGAGCCTCTTCGTAAGGACCCCCTGGATTCACAACGCAGTATCCACTCAGGGTTTCCGCCAGAAAAGTTGTTAGGCCTGGCTGCCAAGTGTTTTTTTTTTTTGGTCACTAAAATGAGGATAGCTGGTTCGCCTTAAAGGTCAGCCCACCTTCAGCGAGCCGGAGCCAAAGATGATGTCTCTCTCTCTGTCTAACGTTAAACTCACAACCTACGCAGGGAGTTATTCCTTAGAGGAGTTTGCTACTTCTATAACACATTTGAATAGATTAAAATATTTAATCACAATTAGTCGCATGAGTGTCTTGCGTGATTAATCGCATATTTGTTATCTGTTTAAAATGTACCTTAAAGGGAGATTTGGCAAGTATTTAATACTCTTATCAACATGGGAGTGGGCAAATATGCTGCTTTATGCAAATGTATGTATATATTTATTACTGGAAATTAATTAACAACACAAAACAATGACAGATATTGTCCAGAAACCCTCACAGGTACTGCATTTAACATAAAACAATATGCTCCAATCATAAAAAAACTGCAGCCCAACAGGCAACAACAGTTGTCAGTGTGTCAGTGTGCTGACTTGACTATGATAATCACATGCAGTTTGGGGCAAGTCATAAAGTGGGCATGTCTGTAAAGGGGAGACTCGTGGGTACCCATAGAACCCATTTACATTCACATATCTGGAGGTCAGCGGTCAAGGGACCACCTTTGAAAATGGCCATGGCAGTTTTTCCTTGCCAAAATTTAGCACAAGTTTGGAGCGTTATTTAGCCTCCTCTGCGACAAGCTTGTATGACATGGATTCCTCAGGTTTTCTAGTTTCTGGGCCTGCTACTTAAATTGTTATAGATGTTTTTAGGGTGACTAAAATCAATTTTGCTGTCAGTAGTACATCACTTTGCTTCCATGCCGGTAACTCCCGTCTGTTTCTCCAAACTGGGGGCCCACCGACCGTCATCTGCTGTAGGTGATACACTGACTATGGATAAGTATGTCATACAACTCCACTTCAAAACACCCAAACTATCCCTTTAAGCCAGGTGAACACTTAAATCTTTCTGACAGTTTGAAGACCAAAACATTAATTTAAGAAAATAATAACAGATTATTTAGAAATCCACAGCATATGAAGATTTTAATGTGAAATTTCTACATTTAAATTTATGAATTTAAATTGAAATGGTGTAATTATAATATGCAGTTATCACCAGTCCCTTTCTCATATTGCATAAAAAGGTCTTTGTGTCCGTGGTATGGTGCAGTAATAAAAATCACTTTTTTCCTTATTAGGATTTGTTCATGAATAATCCAACATGTAATTACCTATTATTCCCATGCAGCTGTAATTTGCTATGATAACAAACTGTGACGTTTATAAATGATCACAGACTGACTGCTCTATCTGACAACATTCTCAGAGAAAGAAATTACACTTCAGTGAGTTAGTGTGTGATAAAACACTTATCGATGATCTCAGCAAAACTAATCCTTAAGATTTGTGGAAAGGAGTATCAGCAAAAAAAGAAAGAAGAAGAAGAAGGGGCCCATGAAATATTCAGCCGGATCGTACCATCTACGCAGGACGGGGCGGCTCTGGTGGTGCCGGCCACTTGCCCGGGAAAGCAGGAGCACTTCACCGTTTGCGACCGCTCCTCGATTTTGTTCTTGTTGCAGCAGCGATGCAACGCCACCACCTCGCAGGTGCCCGTCGGGACATGGTGCGCTGCTGGAGAAAACGACAGGAAAAGATGGAATAATCAGTAAAGATTCAAGTCCAGCGGTGGTGCAGTAGTCATTTTCCCCTCATCTACACACCCCCACACTGCCGGCCTTGGATTGGAGTCCCATATGAATATCTCTCTTGGGTCTCTATTGTCTGCTCTGCATTCATCTAATCTGTCTCAATAATGAAAAAATTACCAGGGAGAGCAGACTACCATTTTCCTTTTAAAAGGATCCTTTTATTACAGCGGGTTCAATCTTCCTCTCTTTATGTGCATTATTCTTTTGAACGTATCGTTTTGTTTGAGTGGCTTAAAGTTTTTGAGGATGAATGCTGGTTTTCATTCACACACCTCCGCTGTGTAACCCAGGCTTTCTGCTATAAATCTGCTTTCTCCGAGCGCAGGCCAAGACAGCTGTGATAATATCGCTGCTGTTTGACATCAGGGTTATGTTTTGATTTGACAAACTTCTTCAAGAGTCACAGAAGACGTTAAACAACTGCTTTCACAGGCTGAGTGGTACGAACCCCGCCAGGTAGACTGAATGTGTAAGATCAAATGAGAGCCCTTGAAAAGTGTTCAGTGTTTACCTCAGAACTTTCCTTTTATCCGTATTTAAACCTCTCAAAAAGTATGGGTCAATCTCCAAACACACTGGAATACATGTCCCATAATGCAACTCCATAGCATCATTCCTCAGACCCTCCCTGACTGGTAACAATGTATGCTCGTACAACAGTTCGTATGATATCTTACCAAAAGTTATTCCTCATTTTTCATGTTTTCCTACCAATATCAAGCACAAGTGACGATTACCTCTCTTTACATGCATACAGTCTTTTCAAAATAAACTCTCACAGGAAACAACCTGGTTAGGTTTCGGCAACAAAACTACTTTGATAGGTTCAGGAAAAAGATCGTGGTTTGGGTTAAAGTAACTCCGGAAATGGCGTAACTTAAGTACGGAAGTTACGTGATTAAAAACTGCTTAATTAAGTTCAGGAAAAGATCACGGTTTGGGTAAAAATAACTCCAGAAATGGCGTAACTTAAGTATGGAAGTTATGTGACAAATAAGTCAACGTTGACTTCTGGTTTCACACGTTTTCTTTTACTCATTCATCCACGCCGACTTCTTCCCTACGCTGCGTTTGTCTCGGATGTAGCCTGAATGTAAATATAACTTTTCTTTGTTTACAAGAAAACTCCACTAGGCACCTTTAAGCTCCTGATGACATCATCGGGGTTATTGTCTCAGACTTTATAGAGCTCCCTTCAAGCCGCAAAAGATATTGTACCTCTGTTTTCACAAGCGGAGTACTACTCCTTTTGACGAGTAAACTAATCATCATGTGTAAAAATTGGTGGAGTGTCCCTTTAAGACCATTTAGTACCTGCAGTAGCTTTAAACGGTGTAGTAGTAGGTGGTAACCAATCAGGATCTGGTATTGCAAACATCATTAAGAACATTATTTTCATCATGATCAGTGTATATCTGATGAAAGAATGGTACCTTTTAAATAAATAATAAGTCAAGTATGAGATGGTAATGATTGGAACTGATACCGCTCCAGATTTCCCACAACAGGCAGCAGCCTTTAAAAAAATTCAGATATGTGAAGGGGGAAAGTGCAGCGCTGCAGTATTTGGAGCCAATTTCCAGATCACGCTCCATTGTCTGAATTATTTAGAGCCTGAGCTGCTCCATTCTCTTTTAATTGCATGTGACATTTTCTTGAGGTGTCCTTCTGCTGAGCTACTCGCTGCTGCTGCTGCTGCTGCAGTAAACAGTAAATCTGAAATGACTGCGTGAAACTGGTCCTAACTGTCTGTACTGTCGCGCCTCAACCAAACCCAGTTAATTACGTTTTCACTTCGCCGTGTCATATCGGCGGACGGCAGCGCTTCCCAGCTGCTGTAACAAGCAACCACTGAGACTAACGGTGATGGAGTCGGCCGCTCTGCTGAGACTGAGTGATATTAAATCTGACAAAGATGTTCTGCAACTGTTGAGCGTCACTATACCTCTGAGATTTACCTGTTACTGATTTTATTTAGAGCTCAGAAAAACATTACATTTACATTGCTTGCACCATATGTTTTTCCTCCTCCTACACTATTTGACTGTCTATGATTTCATAGCATCAAATATTTCACTGATGGCTGCTGCTAGAAAATATCAGCGAACAGCAGGTAGAAAAGGACAAATGCTGTATTCGAAACCGCATACTATACTAGTAGTACGTACTGCCAAGATGTAGCATGTAGTATGCAAACAAAAGCAAAATCTACAGTATGCCCAAAATACCCTGATGTCATACTGATTGGGAAAAAATCTCCAGTATGCATCCAGGACCAGTCTACTTCACCTACTGTATCCCTGAATGCAAAGCGCTGTAGCGGTACAGGCTATGGTCACAACAACAGCAGCCAAAAACAGCATGTTTTTCGTAGCTATTTCATCACTAAGGCTGCAGTCAAAAAGTATTTTTGCTTAAGATGGTTCCTAACGGAGTGAAATGGCGTATCTAAGGCCCTGTCCTCCGTGATCGGATCACAATTGGACAGCTTTAAGTACGTTTGTTCACACCTGGCATTAGAATGAGTCTGGGAATGAGTGACCACTTGTGATCTGATCTCACTTCCCCGCTCTATATGCAAATATACAGGTAGTAAACACACGGCTAATACAGCAGCCACGCATGTTAATCCCAGGTCTGACCAGGGCTTAAGTAGCTTCCTCCTTATCTCCTTTAGCATAGGATACACCGGACCGTCCTTTACCAAAGGAAGGGGATAGTATGTACTGTATGCAGTATGTACTGTATACTGCGTTCCTCAGTAGTATGCAGTATGTACTGTATACTGCATACTGCGTTCCTCAGTAGTATTCAGTATGTACTGTATACTGCATACTGTGTTCCTCAGTAGTATGCAGTATGTACTGTATACTGCATACTGCGTTCCTCAGTAGTATGCAGTATGTACTGTATATTGTATACTGCGTTCCTCAGTAGTATGCAGTATGTACTGTATACTGCATACTGTGTTCCTCAGTAGTATGCAGTATGTACTGCATATTGTATACTGCGTTCCTCAGTAGTATGCAGTATGTACTGTATACTGCATACTGTGCAGTAGGCGATTTTGAATACCGCCAAAGTGAAATTTAAAAAGCAAAAAGACAGAGCCAGGAAAAGGGAAGTTCTGTTTTGATTATTCACTCATCTTTTGATATCATATCTGCTCTAACAATCCCCCCCTCGTCCGTGTTCATACAGCACATCAAAAATAACAGGTAGTACCAGACGCCCAAAAGTAGCGGGATGCTTACTCGTGCTCTGGTCCGAACAAGAAAAAGATATGAAAGACAAACACGCAACAAGCCGAGCCGCTTCAGATGTGAGAGAAGCGCTGTCAGTATCTGTCTCTGAAGGACATGTTTCACACTGAGAGGCTGTGGTTTTTTCCTGACTGGATTTCTGGAGTTCTACTTGGATGCCTGCTCAGATTCCCCCTGCCAGCAGATACAGAGAAAAGCTTTTCACTCGGGAATCAGTCAGTCCTGCAAACCAGCTTTAAACCTGCTGCGCTGCCGCTGTGACAGAGAGGATCCCTCCGGCCCCGGACACGCCGCTGCTGCTGCTGCGGTTGTGTTTCGTAGATGTGTGTCTTTCAAAGTTTTATACGATAAAGCGTGATGCCATGAAATTTGAATAAACCGGATTCAGGGACGTCCTGGTGGCCTGGCGGGTAACAAACATACCATAACGGAACCGCAACATCCCCAGCTTGCTTCTGGCTGGCGACCTTTGTTGCATTCCCTTCTCTCTCTACCCACGTGTCCAGTCTGCATCTCAGCTGTCTCTATCCAAGAAAGTCAAAATGCCAAAAATAAAAGTACCCATGCATGAAAAATTAAAGAAATGTTTCGGGAGAAGGACATGGAACTGTAGGACATTTACTGAACTCTTAACTACAAGTTTTGGACATTTTTTTTTACATGCAAACAAAACCAAAATGAGTTTTAATTCTCTAAACTAAACACTTAACTTTGGTTTCATTATTGTCTCCATCAGGAAGTCAATCAATGGCAGTATCAAACAGGCAATTAAAGGTGTTCTGAGAAAGAGTGAGTCACCACAACCACGAGAGGTCCTTGAGCAAGCAGCCATAAATGAGTACCGAAAATATTATGCAGTTTGGTGAGATTATGCGAGATTAATCATGGACGGACACGGAGATGCACACACGCATACGGGTGCTCATTTATGGCTGCTTGGTAGGGGACCTCTCGTGGTTGCGGTGACTCACACTTTCTCAAAAACCTTTAATTGCCAGTTTGAAACTAGGGGTGGGAAAAAAAATCACCTATGTAATTTTTTTTGTTTTACAATTTTGAAACAGATTTGTTTAATGCCAGAATCAATATATTTGCTTCATTTGAGTCTATGTGGAGGTAGCAGGAAGTTACAGCTTTTATTGTTGTCGCCTGAGTAACGTGACGTCATATCCGTTCCGTATCCGTCAACCAAAACAAACTGCAGTCGGCTGCTGCGAGTCAAAGCAAACAAAAGTAGAAAGCGGTGGAGGATCGGCGTGGATACGACCTGCACCCTCACATTTTAAATCCAGCGTGGTAAACACTACACATCCAGTAAAGTATGGAAACACTCTGGGGTTTCACACATTGACAGGAAAAGCAGAGCTAAACATCACGGCTAAAGCTGCATGCTAACTCCGTCACGGACAGGAAACGTTATCGTAACGTGCGGTCAAGCCAGCCGTCACTCTCATCTCCGTGGTCAAATGGGCCGACGCTACAACTGTAGAGCACCAATACACTGACATTTATGTTGAATGCATTCAAACGGCCCCGATGGAGCTGACCATGGATGGATAAAGAGAACGGAGCTGACGGGAGAGCTAGAGACGGACTTAGTTAGAGGAAGTATACACATGTGACTACGTCTGGTTTTCAAAATAAGTTGTTAACAAAGGGAACTGTATATACAAAATACATATATGGAAATAAGATTGATTGGATTATATTCATCAGAAATATAAAACATTACATGTCTCTTATAAACTAAGGAGAAAATACCACTAATTAGTGAGGGAAATATCTTTATTCTTTGGTTTTTGGGTTGCTGGAGAGAAAATATTAATAATTCCTGATAATAACTGATATATTTGACTTTAGGACATCACTGACTACAAACAGGCTGAAAATCAAACATTTTTACTGTATTCATTTAGATATTTTCCAAACTAAAAGTCCCTAGAAGTGTATGATTCAACTTTTCCCATGGTCTAAAAAAGTTAAAAGAAATTGCAATAAATCATAATATCGAATTACAATACTTAAAAATATTGAATCGGCACCCAAGTATCGTGATAGTATTTAACCGGGAGATATGTATATCGTCCCAGCCCTAATATATAATGTTTCAAGCTTTTTGAAATGGCCATGGTAGATTAAGATCTTGTGGAAAAGAAGTAGAGCAGAAGTCTACATCCTGAGAAACAGGCGGTATTATCTCTGATATTTTTACATTTTCAGATTAAATAATTGACAAAAGGAAATATGTTCATCACAGATGTATGAAAAACAGAACCTGACCCTAATGGGTGATTTACTACAGTTTTGTTTTCTCTTGATTGTACCGTTTTAGAGTAAATATTTGCTTTTGAAGAGAATTTAATGCTGCAAGTTACAAACAAAAGCCTTCGGGCTTGTTGCATTTGCTTTGCCTGCAGGTAAAAAGCAAGAACATCATGTACAGTAAAACAGGTAACAAACAAAGGATAACAAGGACACAAAAGACAAAACAATGTCTCTTTTAATCATTGTTTCGTTGCGCGTACAGGCCGTTGTTTTCAGTGCTATTTGCAAATTTTGTATCACACACAAGCTGAGAGAGAGACTAGTCATAACACCCATCGCCGATACAAGCGCTGAATACATTTAAGATATCACAGGATGTAAAAAACGGCGTAATTGTCTCCCCTCAGGGTTAAACCAGCTGAAGACAACAGGATGTAAAGACTGAATATGTTGCAGACGGAGCGAGCAGCGAGGGGTTTCACATGTGGAGGTTGACACTCGGATCCCCCTCCATCCATCCACACAACTCAACCCATCCTTTTGTGAAAGTTCCCCTTTAGTTGAAAGGTCTGATGTTTCTGTTTTGATGAAAAATGAAGACGCACTGTTGTGAGCTTTCAGGAACCCACATCCAGTGAGTCAAAGCGTCAATCATCTCAACAAGAAAAGAGTTTGTAAACAGAACGCTACCTTTCTATCGGAGCATAATGCAGCGTTGCATAGAGACTAGATGGAGTCAACTTTCAGTAAACTGCAGTGACCCGACGGGTTTTAGGGTCAAAATGAGTGCAAAGTAAGTGCTTACTTTGACAGATCTACTGATTTGATGTAGTAAAAGACAATCTCCCGGGGTCTTATTGGCCCACTCTCAGACCGAACAATAACTACATTGAACAATAACTACATTGTTTTTTGTAATTACATGATAATTTAACAAATTGCTCTACAGTAAGTGCAATATTTTGCACAAAAAAGTCCAATATGACACATTATTACCGTTAGCTATCTCAGGCAAAATTGTCTTTTCTTTTTTTGGGCTCATTTTAGTTTCCATCCATAAACAATTACCTTTAAATGGATAATCACCATAATAATGTTTTTGCCATTTTTCTACCTGTTTTGCCTCCCTTAAAATAGACAATTAGTAATTCTGACTACATTGTGTCTGCTGTTTGTTGACAGCGTGAACGTCAATACCAATTTCTTGTTGATTTCTTGACTAAGTTACAGCTTTGTCCAAAATATATTCAGAATATCAAGATACATATATTACAAGATATTACAAAACGTGAAGAACTGAATGTGTGGAATGAGCTCGGGCATCACTCATCTGATCCCATCTACCACATCTTCCCCTTCTACCTGCTCTAAAAGTCTTAAAAATATATTTCACCCTTGTCCTTAGCCCTCATTTCTGTTGTTGTCGGCGGTATTACAGTTGTCTGTTTTTTTTATCTGACATTTGCTGTAAGGCACATGATGAAGTTCCAAATAAATATCTATCCATCTAGCAGGAATATTACCCAGGTACTGTGACTGTGATCTGCATACTTTCTACTGCTATTTGCTTGTAAAAATCAAACACATTACATCACATTAGTGCTGATTAACTTCGCAGCGACTTGAAATGAATTTTAATTTGCAGAAAGCCTTTTAAATTAAAGCAATAGTAGACATTTTTGGGAAATCCGCCTTTCTACTCTCTGGCAGAGAGGTAAATGAGAAGATCGATACCACTCCCATGAAGACTGGAAAGAGGGGGAAACAGCTAGCCTGGTTGTGTCCAAACACACCTACCGGCACCGTCTAAGCTCTCTAATTAGTACGTTATATCTTGTTTGTTTAATCTGTACAAAAATCACTTCAGAAGACTTGAGCGAGACTTCAGAGCATTACTGGTACTGGCCAAGGAATAGTCTGGCCTCTTGTACAACCACAACATTTTGTATAAGTTAAGGTGAACCCAGTCGGTAACCTCTGGTGCTGAAAAGTGAAGCCAATGAGGAAGTGCCTTAAACCTGCATTCTCTCTAACAGCCAGCAGGGGGCGACTCCTCTGGTTGCAAAAAGAAGTCTGATTGTATAGAAGTCTCTGAGAAAATGAGCCTACTTCTCTTTTGATTTATTACCTCAGTAAACATTGTAAACATGAGTTTATGGTCTCAATCTCTGGTTTCAAGTCTTCTTCAATACAGCATGATGTTCATTTAGTAAATTATGGTCCCATTTAGAGTCAAATAGACCATAAAGCAGGGGATGCTTTAAGGCGGGGCTACCTTGTGATTGACAGGTCGCTACCACGGCGTTGTCTGGTCTGGGAGTAGTCCGTGTTTTCGTCTTACAACTTTAACCCTTTCATTGTGTGTTTTCAATTCATGGAAGTTAATTGTAACATTTTGGTCGCCTAAAAAATGTCTTATTCAGCGTTTGGTTGTACGTAGCTCCACCCTCTCGTGTCACTTCTGGTTGCAGTCTATGGATGAACCCCAAAAGCAGCGTGGAATCAAGTTGCGATCAGAAAGCTGAGAACAAATTGTAACATGAACGTCCAACATTCGATGCCGACTATCAGACAGTATTGTTTTCACCCGGCTTTTGTTCCTTTCTGAGAATCCCTTGAACCAAAGTTGGTCTTAGAAGGAAGTGATGGGCCATTTCTCTCTGAGCAGTCCTGGAATTACTCTGCTCGAGAAAGCTTTTATACGTCGGTCTCTAGAGACGCTGGAGAAACTGCACATGATGCATGCTTTGTATCATTCATGAAACCGTTGTGAATGATAATGTAATCATTGCTTTGCTTTACACACTGTTGTTGTGTGTTGCCAAAAATACCAGCTCTCATATAGAGAAATGATCTCTGACGATGAGCTCGCTGAGTGTTATTCCCTCTGTACAAACCTAAATAATGAGTTGTAGAACTGTTATGTTAATAGTGATGAACACATTTTCCCCTCAAACTATTTGTTATTTTGTTGGTAGCAGTTTTTAGACGAGTGACAGATGAAGATCCATCTTTCAGCCACAATTACAAATCAGATTCAGGGAGCCAAACTCAATATAAAATAGCGAGCGTGTGGATTGATTGTTATGTTTAACATGGGGGATCCTGTTGTGTCGCTGGCTGTTAGTTACTGCTCTCTCAAGGGTGCAAGCAGTGTTTTCCTTTCTTGGCAAGATGGCTTCTTATTCATCATATAAGTCATTTTTATTACAAAGTGCAGAAAGTGGAAGGTGCAGAGCAAGCAACAATCTTTGATGCATATAACAGAAGAAGACGTACAGTAAGTCAGACATGGAGGTCATACTTCAGTGCAACATTTACAACCATTGAGGGAAGCACCTCTAAAGACATATACTGCAAACTGAAGCTGCACCTGTACCACCTGAGTGCTACATGTCTAAAAAGAAACAAAGCTTTGAACCATCAAATATATTTCATTCCACTCAGGTTCAAATTCCCCTTAGCAACCCCGCGTGCTTTGATTCTTGCTAAGTGGTTTCCCATTGTGGACCACTGAAATCCAAGGCTGTAACGTGTCTGCAGGGATCACACTAGCACAATCTGAAGGTCAGAATTTAAACTCTCTACACCCATTTGGACAAACCATAAAATCTGAAGGCGCCGTGTCCAGAGACTTGCTGCGTTATTAAAGCCAGGTGGAGATTTACCGCAGCCATTTTCCTGAGAAGATTTTTACATAACTGATCTTTGTTACATATGAACACATATGAGCTAATGTCACCTACTTCACTGATGATTAACGTTTACATATTGGTCACAGGTTGTATCTAAATATCAAAACTATGCTCAGCGCAGACTGTTCTCATACACCGTTCGTAGCTATACCTACAAGAAGTAAAGCACTGTAATTCCTATATATATCCCACAAAATCATTTTGTATGTAATCCACGTAATTGTGAACCAGGATGTATAAAGAGCGACAAAACGCCCTGTAGGGAGGAAGTCGGGGTGGATGGGTGGGACAAAAAACACCTGACTTTCGGCCAGGACACCGATGTTCGCACCCCGTGTGAAACCAGAAGTCAGCGTTGATCTATTTGTCACATAACTTCCGTACTTAAGTTACACCACTTCCGGTGTTCTTTAACCACAAACTACAATCTTTTCCTAAACCTAACTAAGTTGTTTTTGTCACGTTAGTTCCGTACTGAAGTTACGCTACTTTTGGTGTTATTTTAACCCAAACCGCGATCTTTTCCTAAACCTAACTAAGCAGTTTTTGTCAGGTAACGTCCGTAATTAAGTTATGCATCATACGGTGTTTAACCAAAACCACAATCTGTTCCTAAACCTAACTAAGCAGTTTTGTTTCCTAAACTTAACCAAGCTGTTTCCTGTGAAGACAGGAATTTATTTTCAAAAGACGGGAGCAGAAATTGACACGTGTGTCACATGTTGCTGGACATTTGTAGGAAAACGCATGAAAAATGAGGAATAACTTTTCGTAAGATATAAGAACCGTTGTCTCTGTCAGTGTTTTTTTTGTTGCATTCATTTCTTAAACATATTTAGTCTTTGCATTTTACTCCTTTTCTTTCCCAAAGTGGAATAGGCAGGTCTCTGCTTGTTGCTTGACACCACTGTTGGCCTGTAAATGTGTGTAGACAGCCAAGCCGATCTTTGCAAGGTGAACCTGAGTGGTAGTGAGATTATTAACAAAGATAGGAAATAAAGAAAAAAAAAAAAACACATTTCTAAAAATATTCAAGTTATTTTTTTTTCTCCAATTTTTCACAAATCTCATTTTACTGTGAAATTCTTGATCATTTTACCTCTAAAGACCTAAAAAATTTGAAATGTTATCATTTCAGAGGCAACGCCGCTCTTTGGTTGATTTGCTCACAAGAAATGTGGCAGGAGGGATCACAAAATGTCATCACTTCGCTTTAAACCGCTGACCTAGCGCTTTTTTCTGAAAGCTTTTGTGAAGTTAAACTGTGAGAGGAGAAAGACAAGGGTGCGGACATGACGGGGTCGAATAGTGCTGAAGAATGAATGAATGAACAAATATGTTATTAAAGGTCCCATATTGTAGAAAGCGAGATTTCCATGTCTTTTTTGATTATAAAGCAGGCCTAGGTGCTATATAATTACTGTCAAGGTATCAAAACGCTTAATCCACGGAAAAATGCACACAAATTGTATTCAGAAATTGTGCTTTTAAAAGAGCTGTCAGGACTCATAGAAGTGCCGCTAAACTAGGTGTAGGTGTTGTTGACACACCTGGTGAGTCCTAGATGCGGAAGACTGGAAAACGCTGACCAATCAGAGCAGACTGGGCTTTTTCAGGAGGGGGGTCTTAAAGAGACAGGCGCTAAAACGGAGCGTTTCAGACAGAGGGTGAACACAGGTATATATTCAGACAGACAGTATGAGAAAAGTGTTTTTTGAACATTAAAGCATGTAAACATGCTCTAGTAGAAACACAAAATACAAGTATGAGAACAAGTTTAAAAGGGGGCATGTACAAGAACAAGAAAGCAGGTAACTCAACAGATCCATTACAACTGATGCTAATGGAAATAAATCAGATGTCCTCACAACCTGTGTGCAAAGCCGGCCTGGCTGGGACTGAATCCTGTCTGACCTGATCCTCTCTCTGCTCTGCCTGCCTTCTGGTTAATAAAGGACGAGCACAAAGCCAAATAGAAAAACCACTGACATAAGTTTGTGTTGTGAACATCCACAGTAGTAAAGGGTCACTGTCTGACAGGAGAGAGAGCACAAAGCGAACGTTCTTTCTCCACATATCAGAGAGCAAAATAAACTGAATTTACATAACTGTCAGAGAGTAGAAAAGCATGTTTGAAACGTGCAAATATGATCCCGTCTTCTCCGACACAGAGCGGTTATTTAAAGACCTGAAAGCTCAAAATGTGCATTAGAACATCAACTCGTCTCCGAGCTGAAATGGACTGAATTCGCCCTGCTTGTCAAGAGAGCAGGCTTAGTTTTCTTCTTGTGTTTCTCCGGGAAAGAAATACATTTTCTCTACTTCGGACGTGTTCTGTGTTCATTTCATCCCTTGAATGATAACAGGTTTACAGCAACAGAAATAACACCCGGGGGAAATTAGGGGGGCTGCGGTGTCCATCGGAATGAAATTGAATGCGCCGCGAGATTATTCTGATCCACTTCCTGCTGAAAATGATGAGCGCCTTGAGTGGGGGGATCGCTGCCAATCAAAGCCACGCACATCAAAAGCGCCGCGATCCTATCTAATTGGTCGACAAAGAGAGGAGAGAGAGAGGTATGCGCGATTTCCATCATACTCGCAAATAGACATCCTGTCCGGCCAGCAGCGCTGCCTAATACACCACCAATTACCTGAGGCTGTGTATTGTCAGTGGGACTCCCGGTGATGAAACATGTGGGTTGGCCTCTACTTGTAATGTTGCTGAGTTGCCATAATTGATCTCCCCGGGTTTACTACTGACGACTCGACAACACTTTTAATGAGGCGGGGGGAGACGAGTTTGACTCATACCTCCAAAATAGCTATTTCAGTCCAATTACTCCCCCATTTACTACTGTGACATTTTATCTGTGATGCCGCATGGTGAGAAATTCCTTTTCCAAACACCTCACTTGACAAATGGAAGCCGCTCCTCCATACTGTTTTGTCCTACGTGTCTCCGTGCGTCGGAGCAGCGGGGGCACTCTGTTTTGGATGGAGAGCTGAGGACTCACACTATGAGCCAATCAAAGAAGCCTCCGTAAGTCCACTCGGTTCCTACGGAGCTGAGTGAATAGACGGATGGAGGCTCAACAAGCTTGTGGACATAGAAAAGTTGTTTTTGTCAAGATGTGGAGGAGAACTTTGACCTTATTTTGAACCTTGTCGGGCCACCATGATGGGGAGCAGGACAACTGAAATGTCTCTATCTTTATTTGCCCTTCTTTATTGACAGACTGGAGCAGCGGTCTCACTGTTTGGAAAGAAGAAACAAATGCCTACAGCCAAACTTTCAATGGTCTTTGGCTGTCATCTTTTCTTGTTCTATGAACAGCAGATCACCTGTCAGGGTTGGGCGATATGACAGTATATACCATGCAGCGGTAGGAATTAGGGCTGTTGATCGATTCAAATATTTAATCGCATGATTGTCCATAGTTAATCGCAATTAATCGCACAATATTTATCAGTTCAAAATGTACCTTAAAGGGAGATTTGTCAAGTATTTAATACTCTTATCAACATGGGAGAGGGCAAATATGCTGCTTTATGCAAATTTATGTATATATTTATTATTGTAAATCAGTTAACAACACAAAACAATGACAGATATTGTCCAGAAACCCTCACAGGTACTGCATTTAGCATAACAAATATGCTCAAATCACAACATGGCAAACTGCAGCCCAACAGGCAACAACAGCTGTCAGTGTGTCAGTGTGCTGACTTGACTATGACTTGCCCCAAACTGCATGTGATTATCATAAAGTGGGCATGTCTGTAAAGGGGAGACTCGTGGGTACCCATAGAACCTTTTTTCCACGTCAACTTCTGACTTTATTCTCATAATATTACGACTTTATTCTCATAATATTACGACTTTATTCTCATAATATTAAGACTTTATTCTCATAATATTAAGACTTTATTCTCATAATATTAAGACTTTATTCTCATAATATTACGACTTTATTCTCATAATATTAAGACTTTATTCTCATAATATTACGACTTTATTCTCATAATATTACAACCTTTTTTCCAAGTAAACTTCTGACTTTATTCTCATAATACTTCGACTTTTTTTCTCATAAACCTACGACTTTATTATTGAAATCTCAGATTTATTTTTCTTCCTCAATGTGGCCTTAATACTCCGCTGTACACTTGAAATTTTTGTTCTCAAGAATTTGAGTTATACAGTTTTGAGTCTGTTTTTAACTTGTGTTGTCTCATGTGAGAAAGTTGTTTTTGTTTTGTACGGAAGCTCCAACTAAAAGAAGAGAATAATCAAATGGCATGAAGTAGGGTATTACGGTTATTTTATACCATTACTTAATTAAATTGACAGAACAATTACTTTACCGTGATATGAAACCATTATCATGTGGAATGATTCCTGCCATTCAAAGCTTCCCGGCTCCCGATATCTACTGGAATAAACATCTCAAAGGAGAACTCACATCAGTATCAGTTTACTAGTCATAAAGAGTATGACTCAGACAGTTGTTTGTCTTGTCTGGCTCTGGAGGAGCTTTGTAAAGTCTAAGAAAAAGAAAAACTCTTCATGATGTCATGAGGGATATCTCAGGCTTGGCTTGGAGAATATATTATTAATGGTACAGTAAGCCTGCGTTAAAAACTGTATGTGGACGCAGGCATTTACCAGGCAGGGAGAACAAAAAACACATACTCTGCTGCGATGCTGAATTCCATAGCCCGCTTATCATTTAGTATTCGTCTTTTTATATGATGAAGAGTATGTACTGTATCCATGTTCTGGAGGGCACGCATTATGCACACCCCTGTGGAAACAAATTCCCCCTTTGGGGACAATAAGAATCTATCTATTAAGCTGCGTTATGGGAAATGTAGGATACACGATTTTGGAGCTTGACTCACACTAGGGACTAAAAAGTCAGCACATCTCAGGCCCTGCGGCATCAATTGTTGACCATCATTTTTTTAATGTCTGTTGTGATGTGATTCCCCGAACATTACCCAAGCAATTTCTGCTCGCTACCTAGCTACTTTGGGGTATATGTATCTGATAAAAGTGATTTAAGGGAGCAGCCCGGCATTATCAGAGGACCGAAACCAGCCATTCATTAGTCTCTCAATACTTTACGACTCCCCTACTCTGTCTGTGACGCTTAGCTCCGAGCCCACTCGTTTCAACTGAGGGTATGAATCTTTAAAAACAGGTCACAAATATACACCGATCAGCCGTCACATTATGACCACCTGACTAATATTGAGTAGGTCCAACAACAGCCCTGACCCGTCGAGGCATGGACTCCACTAGACCTCTGGAGGTCTGCTGTGGTATCTGGGACCAAGCCGTCAGTAGCAGATCCTTTAAGTCCTGTAAGTTGTGAGGTGGGGCCTCCGTGGATCGGACTTGTTTGTCCAGCTCATCCCACAGATGCTCCATTGGATTGAGATCTGGAGAATTTGGAGGCTGAGTCGACACCTCAAAACTTGGAGCCATCCACAAAAGAAAATGTGATTCATCAGACCGGGCCACCTTCTTCCATTGCTCCGTGGTCCAGTTCTGATGCTCACGTAGACGCTTTTGGCGGTGGACACGGGTCAGTACGTGGCACCCTGACCGGTCTGCAGCTCCATACGTAACAAACTGCTCCTCACTGTGTGTTCTGACACCTTTCTATCAGAACCAGCATTAACTTTTTCAGCAGTTTGAGCTCCAGTAGCTCTTCTATTGGATCGGACAACACGGGTCAGCCTTCGCTCCCCACGTGCATCAATGAGCCTCGGGTCTGACCCTGTCGCCGGTTCACCGGCTCTCCTTCCTCGGACCACTTTTGGTAGGTCCTGACCACTGCAGACCGGGAACATCCCACAAGAGCTGCAGTTCTGGAGATGCTCTGACCCGCTCTTCTAGCCAGCCTTGTCAAAGTCGCTCACATCCTTACGCTGGCCCATTTTTTCTGCTTCCAACACAAAGTTCAAAGTTCAAAATTTTCACTTGCTGTCTAATATATCCCCCCCACTGCCAGGTGGCATTGTAACGAGATAATCCATGTTATTCACTTCACCTGTCAGTGGTCTTAATGTTATGACTGATCGGTGTATGTTTTTATATTTTCAGTAATTCCCTAAAACAGCTGGGGATTGTAGTTTTTAACAAATGTTAGTAAAACAGAAGTAAATCGTGCATTTTTGGGGGACAATTTTAAGCCGTGGATTAATACACGTTTGGTGCTCTATTAGTTTTATAGTATTTCTGGCAGCAGGACGGTTTATGTGGGATTGATTCAAAAGAGTGTGTTTGTTCATTGTAATGAAGGAACATGTGCAACAGTGTGGCTCATTGATGTGTTTTTCATAGTTTTTGAACAACAGTGGAGCTTTGTGGCTCGGGGGGATAAGATATATATCAGGCTTTAGGCTACACAGACAACATTTGTTAGTCTTTTCATGGGGTGTGAAGGCAATAATAAAAAAAAAATAGAGAATATCACCAGCTTTATCCCTTCACTCTGCCAATATCAATGAGATAGAACATCCCAATATACATAAACCGAGCTGCTCACACTATAAGTAAGCAATAAGGCAGTAGGATCAAGGTAGTCTGTCAGACGATATGCTAATAACGCCTCTCAGCCAACAAGTTGCTACAACAGATTTGGGAAGCTTCTTAAGTGGTATCATGAAGATATTTAGGTTCTGATTCCACAAGATGATGCGGGGATTAGCACAAATTGGATAAAGACAGAAGCAGGTGGTGATAGTTTTAACCTTTTGTTAGATTGCTTCATTGGAACGGGCGTTTGTTCCCGTAAGAAACAAGTGTTTAATTAACTGTGTATACAGAGAGAGAAACTCCATCGGTATTGTAGGAGCTATTTATTTGTTGTTAGTATTTAGTTGTTTTATTTGTTTGATTTATTATTCTAGATGTTAACTTTATTTAGACTTAATTTTTGAGTGTTTTCTTTCGCTAGTTATTTGTTTAGTTGAACTATTTTCTTGTTTAGTATATTTAGTTTTTTGCCTAATTAGTATTTTGTTTTCTTTTGTTCATGAATTGGGTAAAATTGTTGGCACCTGCGAGTTATATACTGTAAGTAGGTAGGCAGGTCGGACCAGCATGCACCTGGGTGGGCTTATTGTGTTTGACCAGAACAAGAGACGCAGGGATAGCCACGTTTTCTTTGTGCCCAGCCCGGCAAGCTGACGGCGAAGCCCGAGCAGCCTCGGCCCGAAAGATAGATTGTGGCAGGTGATTGCAGAACAGCTTCGGAATCGGGAATGGTCGCAAAACAAAGACGTACGAAAGATTAGGCAGCTAAATGTTAGTTTCTTGCTAATGTCGTTCATTCATTAGCCCTGTTAGGGACTAGCTCCATCCATTGCACCCACGTAATTAATTCAGTTTGTATTGCAAATATTTGCAACAAATAGAATAATTTGTGCGTAACGTTTTTTGTTGGATTAAAAAAATGCATACGAAAAATACGGACTTGGTGTGACCCTTTAAGGAGCAAGATAAAACCAGGTGTAGATTCAGTATTATTGTACTCACCTGTTGCTCCTTCTGTCGGTACGGTCATCTCCCAGACACTGATCACAAGCACCATTACAAGTAGAGCCCCTTTACTTCCGATCTGCGTGTATCGCTCACTCATCCTGGGAAAAAGAAAAAAAAGGTCATTTATTACAGAAGCAGATTTAACCTATATCATTCACACCTTTAGAGCAGCATTATGAAAGGACTATATTTAACTACAACAGGAGGAGGGTGCTGCTCCAGCAGCTCACAGTTTAACTTCACAACAGCTCAGCTTGTCTGAGTGCATATTTGCTCTTATCAAGACAGAGATACAGGCTTTTATCCTCCGTCTTGCTTTTCAAAACAAACTACAGCTGTGAATGTGCCCTAGATCACTGTCTCCAAAGCCTCTCTTTTCTTCCACTGCACCTCCTCCCCTCTCTCCTACCAAACACGAGGCTCTCAACAGCGGGAGCACGAACAGAAGGTGAAGACCCTCCGCTGCCCCAACGGGCTTCAATAAGCCTCTCTCGGCTCTGCGGCGGAGAGCAGTGGCTAATCCACCTCCCTTCCACACTACCCTTTTCCTCTGCACTCCCCTCTCCCTAATGAAGTGGCGGAGCCGAGGCCACACTGCATCCCTCCATCTGGCACAGCGCGTTATCATCGACAGACGACGATCAGGTTTCAAACGGGGGATGCGGGAGCGCTACGGTAATTACTGGAAGAGGCCCCGGTATCGTATGGCGTGAGCGGACAATGTTACAAGCTGCGTTTACGCCTTATTTACCGCCTCTTATCTGCCTGCCTCATTGACGTATAGATTGGCCAAACCTCGTCAGGGGTCTCAGATTATTTGTGTAATTAAGTTTATTTTGGCAAGGCCAACATGACCTTTTGCCCAGATCTTCTCCCGTGTTGCACAGGAATCAGGTGTCAAAATAGCACCGACAAGACTCGCAAGATTAGAAATAAGATATCTATCATCAAGACATGCAGGCAGTGACAACAGAAATACTCATACTGACTATATGCACATATATTTGGTCTTGTTGTCTTTTCGCTTTTCTGAAATGACGTGAGGAAACACCAGGTGAAGACAGACATGCGCTGGCTGATATTTGCCAGACTGGCTCGCGTCTCTGAAGCATGAAATTCACTTTTTCTTCACTCTTTTTAATGTCTATATTTATTGAGAAATAATTAAAATTGGCAAAAGCTCGACATTTATGGAAATGCTCTCTGCTTAGTCGCCTGGCATCCTCACAGTGACAGCAAGACTCCATGAAGTCTGGACCAAACCCTGACCAAGGAATAGTTTGACTTGGACTGATATGTTGGCCTGATATGAATCATTTTGAATGTAACTAAGTATCTTTACACAAGTACTGCACTAAGTACAATTCTGAGGTACTTGTACTTTACTGGAGTATTTAAGTTTTATGCTGTTTTACACTTTTACTCGACTACATTTCAAAGAGAAACTTTTCACTGCACTCATTTGACAGCTATGGTTCCTCTTTACTTTTCAGCTTTATTTGTATAGCACATTTCAGCAACAGGGCAATTCAAAGTGCTTTACACAAACATTCAAGAACACTGCGACAAAGTGCAAAAGAACATTAAGACATAATTAAAACAGTCATAAAAATGTTAAAGATTAGAAAATAACAAGCTAAAAATAAAAAGCTAGAATAGAAATTAAAATAGAATATAACACACAAGAGTGAACGCTCTAGTGCAGTACTAGATCATTATTTGGTTTAATAAAAGGCAGCAGCAAACGGGAAAGTTTTAAGCTTTGATTTAAAAGAACAAAGAGTTGGAGCGGTCCTGCAGTTTTCTGGGAGCTTGTTCCGAATATTTTGGTGCATAAAAACTGAAGGCTGCTTCTGCATGTTTAGTTTTGACTCCGAGGACACACAGTGACCGGCTCGTTAGCCGACAGCACGGAGCTCCACGGCTTCGTTAACGGAGGTTCCATTGAGTTCCATTATGATGCGTTCAGGCTCTATTCAGTAAAAGTGTAGTAGGCGATGGTAAATTATTACGCTGTCATGATGCGTTCAAATTATGGGTGGGCAATACATCGAATATAGCCAATGAAGAGGATATTTGAAAATATCGCGATATATATCATGTGTCGCGGGATATAGCCTTATTTTTAGTTTTTGGCGAGAAACTTGAATAAATCCAGATGTTTGAAGGAGATGTTTTCACAGCAATATAAAATAGATAACAGAGAGATAAAATCGTTCTAACATTAGCTCTAAGCAGCTTATAATATATAATTAAATCTACTAATGAAAATAATTATTTTTATTTAAAGCAAATATTTAAATGAAAAATTAAATTAAAATTATATTATTATATTATATATTCTTAGAAAAAAAAATCGTAATCAGCAGGTCAGACTTTTTAAAAAATTTGAAATTGGAATCGGCCAAGAAAATCTCAACTCTAATCATCTTATCATGTTTATTTCACAAAATATGATGCATTGTTATATATCTCCCCAATATTATATACAAAAAGTTCAAACTAGCTCCATGTTGACCAACTACAACTCAAGATGCTGCTTATACTGTACAGTTATGCGTCAGTGTTAACAATCAAAATATATAATAAATAATATAATACTCACAGGGGGGGATTTTTTTGATAATTTTAGTATATTTTGCTGATAGTATTTTGTACTTTTACTTAAGGAATATTCAACATTTTGGGAGATACTGCTCTGATTTGAGACCTTCAGGTTAGTTAAAGCGGCTACAAAGCAAAGCTGTCGGTCTTTATAAACTGTAACCCCCAACCTGCCGTATCTGCTTTGATTAGTGATGCTCTGCATTTCCCAGAATGCTCGCTGGGCATGCTGGAAATAATCTGAACATCATGTTACTTTATTCGCATGAGGAAGAAAAATACGCCTAACCACTAAAAAAAATGGACCCAACTGATCTTTTATGGTTTCATGGTGGATTCTTTTTCCATCTCCAACATGATAAAACCTCCACGGAGAACCCGAGATTGGCGGCTTTCGCTACACTTAGCGGGGAACTCAGAGGTAACTGGAGAGACATGTGGAAGGAGACTCGCTCCAATGATGAGTGTGATAGCGACGTAATGGCGAGGTTCATGTATTTGCTCAAATGGATCTCAAATTGTACACTCAGGTGCTCGTATTAGTAGAGCGGTGGGCGCTAATGTTCACCTTCACGGCGACAGATTTACAGCTGCTGGTTAGCAGAAGAATTGGAGGCTGGGTTGAAATGGTGGCCAGCTGATGCTGCTGTGCAATTCACACTATGTGCGTGTGTGTGTGTGTGTGTGTGTGTGTGTGTGTGTGTGAAGGGTCATTGGTGACAGAGTGCAGGGCAGAGCACTACAGCATCATTTGTTGGGTGCTGTCTAAGGGTGCAATTCTATAAATGACATCTCATTGTCCCTGAATGTGCTGTGTTGTCATTGGTGCGGCGGCGTGCTCGGCAGAGCGAGGCGCTGAAGATTTGTTACAGTTTGAGGCCATTTTACATCTCGACCTTGAATTGGAGGTCTTTAGCGAGTTTGCAGAAATACAACAATACTGCTGCATGAAAAACTACGTGCTGTTGTAGTTCTCACCATATACTGTAGATGTATCTGTTTAGCCAGCCTTTATCCACTTCATCGAGGTCTGGTAGCTCTTCTCTGCTGCACAGGAGGTGTTATATTTTACGTTTTCCAAAACTGTTACAACTGTATGATTCATAAATGATTAATTTCCTGATCTGCTACTTCTGTGCTTACGGTTTGGTTAGGGAGCCGTACAGCATATCATGGTTAAAAGAAACCAACATGGACCACCTACAGAAACTGTAATCCTATTCTCCTCATTTAAAGCTGCACTAATTAATATGTTTATATTATTAATTGGTTAAATGGCCTAATGTAATGTGAAAAGGGGTCACTCATAATGACAATCCCACAGCGAATTATCACCTGACTCTGCAGTTCCTCTCATCTTAAAGCTCATTGTTCTGGTTTCGAGGATGGTTTTGAGCATAGACTGTATATAAGAAGTGGACGTAGTCAACGTGACGTCACCCAGTGGTTTGCAGACTGCCGTTTTGAAGCCTCGAGTTCTTGGTTTCCTGCAACCAGAAGTGACACGAGAAAGTGGAGCCAAGTACAACCGAACGCTGAATAAGACGTTTTTAGGTGACAAAAATGTTAACAGAGACGAAAGCTCCCAGACCAGACAACGCCGTGGTAGCGACCTGTCAATCACAAGGTAGCCCCGCCCTAAAGCATCCCCTGCTTTATGGTCTATTTGACTCTAAATGGGACCATAATTTACTAAATGAACATCATGCTGTATTGAAGAAGACTTGAAACTAGAGATTGAGACCATAAACTCATGTTTATAATGTTTACTGAGGGAATAAATCAAGTGAGAAGTAGGCTCATTTTCTCATAGACTTCTATACAATCAGACGTCTTTTAGCAACCAGAGGAGTCGCCCACTGCTGGCTGTTAGAGAGAATGCAAGTTTAAGGCACTTCTGCATTACTTTTCACGGAGTTGGCTCACTGGTTTTGAGACGCAGCTGTTTTTTTAGTGCAGACAGATAAAGCTAGCAACTAGCTATTGAACATAGTGGAGCATTAAGCAGCTAAAGAGCCTCATATTTCTCTCAGGAGTTGGATTGAGCGAAGCCCAAAACCAAAGCTCTCAAAGGGAAGTGAATATTGGAATTACATTCAATTCATCAAATGACTGCTAATATTGCTCTGTGTCTGCTGGATGTGTAATTAGGTAATTATTCACTAACGACTTTATACAGTCATAACATGTCAGTGTTGTAAAAAAAAAAACTTTAATTAAATAAATTAATAGCACTTAGATTAATGCGGAAATAATCAGCAGCTAAATGCTTGAATACATAGCTCCAACACTTTACTCCCCCTAAAATCAAATTACATCTATGTATGTATGGGTTAAGCAAACAAGATTATGCTAAGCATGTTCTGACCATAGACTGTATATAAAGCATATTGTTTATGCTAAATGCAGTACCCTTGAGGGTTTCTGGACAATATCTGTCATTGTTTTGTGTTGTTAATTGATTTCCAGTAATAAATATATACATACATTTACATAAAGCAGCATATTTGCCCACTCCCATGTTGATAAGAGGATTAAATACTTGACAAATCTCCCTTTAAGGTGCATTTTGAACTGATAAAAAATGTGATTAATTTGCGATTAATTATGCACAATCATGCAACTAATCGCGATGAAATATTTTAATTGATTGACAGCCCTAATATTCATTTTGCAAGTTGGAATAGTTGAGTTTTTATTGCACTGGGATCGTTAAATTGCAGGTTTTAATAAAGATTCAGTTGAGTGTTTTGGAAGGAAACAAACTCTGAGTCAGAAGCTGTCGACAGCGGTTGGAAGTTTTAATTGTTCATGTATAATGTATACCTTTAGTGACAGAATAGTCCCTGAAGAGAAACACATAATGTATGCAGATGATTGCCATAAGCATTGAAACATGAGCTGCACATTGAAAGTTTGGAGGATAGCAGATGAAAAACAAATACTAATAAACCAAAGCTTAAATGAAATGTGTAATTATCCTCTGATTGTCTGCCGTGCTTCATCCCTCCTCCTCCTCCTCCTCCTCCTCTTCCTCCTCTTTGCCAGCAAAGACAGAAGCGTTTTTCCTATCTACAGTATGTTGCGCTGCACTTGAGGACACTTTCAAATGCAAATGAACACCTTTAGTGAGGGAATAATGCATATTCTTTTCACTGGCAGCCACCTCAGTAGTTCTCCTGGATTCTGTGTGCTCAAATTTATCCAGAGATTGGACTTTTATCCCTTTGTTATGAGTTGGCTCTGTTGCGCGGCCGCGTAAGCCAGCGGTGTAGATCATCGGATTTCCTTTCAAGAGTACAAAGTGAATTAGTTTAAAACTGAATGAAGCAAGAAATCCCCGTCTCTGACCGAAAACTCCCACTCCCCGTCCTCTCCCCCGTCCTCTCCCCGTGAAGCAAATTGAACGGCAGCAGACCAATGAGTAAGAAAAAAGACTTCACTCGATGCTTGACCTTGGCGAGCGGGACACACACTGACTGAGGATCTGCTGCTTCTAAAAGACACTCACAAAGATGAAAACACCTTTACCGTAACAAGCAAATTCCCACCTCAATTAAATCAAAAGAAATAGCTGCGTTTTTATACTGCAGTGATGCCGCCAACCTGATCTCTGATGCACTGTAGCAGGAACGTCCCCGCACCTCATTACACCCGTCCAATAATAAATTATGAACAAAGCAAATTAGATTTCCTTAACTCATGATTTTCTGTTAATAATGCAAATGCATTAATTTTCCTATTTCCTATTATAGTACAGTTACAGTATGAATTAAATTAACATTATTAGGCAGTTCCACTTTTCACTGAAGGTTTTTTTTAACTGCGGAAAAAAAGTTTTGACAGGGCAAAGTGCAGCACTACCCAGAGTCTGCTTTCACTTTATTGCTGCCGATGGAGAAATAATAACATATGGTTTACTGTTGCCTAGAGACACACTGAACAAACCCCCCAATCTCGAGACTTTGCCCAATATCTTTTTTTCTCTTGTTCTGACAGTGAGACTGAACAATACATCAAAAAGGTTACAGGTTATGTTCCCTTCTGTTATGTTCCCCTCCTCTGCTCCTGGCAGCCAGATTGGGGCTATCTCTTCTTTAACAGCTCATTAGCATGCTACCCAACATGTTTTAATGTCCTAATTACACACTTAAATGAAGAGAACTCTATATAGCTATACTCTATACAGCCGTAACATTCTGACCACCTGCCTAATATTGAGTAGGTCCCCCTTTTGCTGCCAAAACAGCCCTGACCCGTCGAGGCATGGACTCCACTAGACCTCTGAAGATCTGCTGTGGTATCTGGCACCAAGCCGTCAGTAGCAGATCCTTTAAGTCCTGTATAAGTTGCGAGGTGGGGCCTCCGTGGATCGGACTTGTTTGTCCAGCACATCCCACAGATGCTCGATCGGATTGAGATCTGGAGAATCTGGAGGCCGAGTCGACACCTCCAACTCGTTGCAATCCACATGATGTAAAAGAAAACGTGATTCATCAGACCGGGCCACCTTCTTCCATCGCTCCTGATGCTCACGTGCCCGTTGTAGGCGCTTTTGGCGGTGGACACGGTGTCAGCGTGGGCACCCTGACCGGTCCCCATACGCAACTAACTGCTCCTCACTGTGTGTTCTGACACCTTTCGATCAGAACCAGCATTAACTTTTTCAGCAAATTTGAGCTCCAGTAGCTCTTCTATTGGATCAGACAACACGGGCCAGCCTTCGCTCCCCACGTGCATCAATGAGCCTCGGGGCTGACCCTGTCGCCGGTTCACAGATTTTCCTTCCTTGGACCACTTTTGGTCGGTCCTGACCACTGCAGACTGGCGGCCGCTTCACGTGATGGCTGCGTCGCGTGGCAGCTGCGTGATTCGCGCGTCCAGCTCCGTTTCTGCTGCTGCTGTTGATTTAAAAATAATTCTTTACTTTTTATCATCACCGTAACTTTTTCAACAGAGAGAGACATCGAAACTGTAGTAATGTCGCTGATATGATGTCAATATACAGTCAATAGATCACCTTCACTGTCTATTGTTGCTGTGAACTGCGCGGCTCGCGTCAAAAATAGGCGAGACCTCGAATCTCTAGAAGACACACAGCTGAGCCGAGCGTGAGACGCAGTGCTCTAATAACAAAAAAAAACAACAGGTAACGCAGCCGCCATGCGCTCCTGACGTTCCCAGTGCGGCCGAGGCTTTAGTTGTTGTATGTGGATTGAAAACGCTGATTGGATCACAATCCGCCCTCGATGCGCTTTGGTCATGTGGTCAAACACTACTCAATGGCAGTCTGATCAGCCATTACAACGCCAATGTAAAGGGGGTCTTCACCTAAATCCTGAAATAAAGTTACCTCAGCTTGCTCAGCAGCTAATGTGCAGCACACACACACTACGAGCTAACTCTCTGTTTCAGTTGTCAGATATAATTAACCAACAGCCATCTCTACACTGATTTTCCGTGACAGAGAGACTTGGCTGGTGGCAGATTTCCGATGTCTCTACAAATTCTGTGTTTGTGTGCGCAGGCAGGTGAGAGCTTAACAAAGATTTAGACCGACTACAGTATTCTGTTTGACAAGAGCTGGAGCCAGAAAGCCTGGCACTGACAAGACAGAACATAAAAAAAGATATCTCTCTACCTTTTAGCTAAGATTTCTCCGTCAAACCTGGAACAAATTCAAACGTATTACACGTCTACAGTTTGTAAAACATCAATAGGGGAAAGATAAGCATCTTAAGTATCTTCTTCTCATACAGTCACGCTTTAGAATAGTGTTGAGATGAGAGAGGAAGGTTGAATATAAAAGGTGAAATCAAGTAGATTTTGATTCTGACCTCTTTTTCTCAGTTGTCCCATTTGTGTCACTTATTTTCCTGCTTTGATGGGCTTACACAAAGCCACAATAATTTCCATTAGCCAGTAAAGGACTCCGTCGTCCTTGGCCTATTAATAGTAAATGTTGTATGCAAAGGAGAGGAAAAAAAATGTATCTTTCACCTGCTTTCTGCACGATGAGGACACGTTTTTAAGGTGGTTGTAACTAAAATGCAAATCATTTCTACAGCATGCAGACCTTGTATTATACAGTTTATAAGCTAATATGTCGTGTGCAAGGATGTATTTTTATAAGAGACAATGATTGACAAAGGCTCTACTAAATGATACAAATCGATTTTGGCAGTTTTTACCTTTACCCCAATTGATTTATGGAAATAAAAAACTGGTGATATGTTCACTTATGCAAATACAGGAGGTGACAAATATAATTTTATAAGATTTTCAGATGTAGACAGTAGGGCTGTCAAAGTTAACGCGATAATAACATGTCAACACAAATTAGTTTTAACGGCATTAAATTCTTTGACGCATTAACGCAACTTGTGATTTCTCTTAAAAATCTGACGGGCCGCCGATCTTTCGGAGGTTGTAGCATACTCAGTTTTAAAGCTAGAGCTAAGATACTGGCGTGATATGAAACTATAAAACCTAAAGAATACATTGGTATCATGTCATACTAGCTTCTCGGGAAGGAGGTTAAATAACGCTCCAAACCTGCGCTAAATTTTAGCAAGGAAAAACTGGCATGGCCCTTTTCAAAGGGGTCCCTTGACCTCTGCCCTCCAGATCAGTGAATGTAAATGGGTTCTATGGGTACCCACGAGTCTCCCCTTTACAGACATGCCCACTTTATGATAATCACATGCAGTTTGAGGGCAAGTCATAGTCAAGTCAGCACACTGACACACTGACAGCTGGTGTTGCCTGTTTTGAGGATTTGAGCATATTGTTTTATGCTAAATGCAGTACCTGTGAGGGTTTCTGGACAATATCTGTCATTGTTTTGTGTTAATTGATTTTGAGTAATAAATATATACATACATTTGCATAAAGCAGCATATTTGTCCTCTCCCATGTTGATAAGAGTATTAAATACTTGACAAATCTCCCTTTAAGGTACATTTTGAACAGAAATGTGCAGTTAATTTGCTATTAATCATGGTTAACTATGAACAATCATGCGATTAATCCCGTATAAATATTTGAACGGATTGACAGCCCTAGTAGGCAGTCTAGATGTCTGACATAAAAGTCCAGGCATTCATGTGCGTTGTGTTGTAAAAGAGAGTACAAAGTAAGTAGTATTTTAATATGAACAACACTCTACATAAATAAACCATGTTTTCGTCTACTTTTGAAACGAATGCCTGGACTTTGGGGGTTTCTGTTCTAACCACAACCTCATTTGGAGGACTTCATTAGCCAGAAACACTGTGCAGCAACATCAGTGAACTAAATGTCACCTTCTCAGTGTGTGGTGGGCGGAGGTGACGAGGAAGTTCAGCGATCGCTGCAGAGCTCAGTGTGTTGTTTCCAGCTTGTTTTCTTTAGAATAACCCCGTCGGTCAAGTACAGAAAGGGACGTATCCGAAGTTAAAGATCCCCCTCAGACGTGTTGGTCAGACATAACTGCTGGACGCCAAGATGTCACTGAGAAACTTTCAGTGTATGTGCACTGGAGGCTTTAAATTTCCACATCTCACTTATGTAAGTTTAAATGAAATCAGTCCTCTGCATATTTTTGAGTGCAGATGGACATTAAGCCTCCTTGTTTCAGTCACTTAAAAGTAGGGGTGGGAATCACCAGAAGCCCTGCGGTACAATATTATCACAATACTTAAGTTACGATATGATGTTATTGCGATTTTGAACATTTTGCGATATGCTGTGCATTGCAATAAGATATATTGGGATTTATTACCTTTTATCAACTGCAAATTACGCATCAAAATGCACAAACGGCCGGCCCGGCTATGTCAACAAAGCACAGAGAAGCTCGGATTACAACACACACAGAGGGAGAGTGACTTCATTCTCTGCTCAGGTAGACATTACTCCTCTATATCTTTACATAGCAAATAGTTGTTTGCTGCTATATTAATGCTCTGGATATCGTACTGTGGAGAACCTTTGAGGCTTCTAACACTGCCGCATTTCTCCATAAATATCTTGCCTGTAAAGCAGCTTAAGTAGTAAACCATAATGTGTTTTACTTTGGTGCCAGTAATCATTTTAAAAGTGTAAGATTCAATTTTCAGTTTCCCCTCAATTGTAGGAAGATGCTGCCTTCAAATGCAAAAGGCATGTGTGTAATCCACAGTATCACAGAGACTGCAGGGCGGGCGGAGGGAGTGTTACCAAACCATAAAAAGCTGGACTTTCCCCCTCTCTGTTTCTGCAGCCGGATTCGATACAGGGATTACCCTCCCCTTCTTCCCCCCCTCCATCTCTATCTCACTCTTTACTTGGACCGTGACAGAGACTGTCACCTCGGACGGCTGCAGGGAGCCGATTGCTCCGTCGCAGAAGCAAACATCGCTCATTCGCCAAAACACAGCTGTTCCCTCCTGACAGCCGAGGAGGGGGAGCTCTCAACCCTGTCACGCCGAAACAAGGGAGTGTGCCCACTCTTTGTCACGCGCTCTGTGAAGCATCAGCCCCAAATCCCGCTTAGTTCACTTCATAAACAAGACAAGACAGCTGTCAGGGCCGTGTTGACGTATGAACTCGGGGACTATAAAAGGAGCCGCGCTTTAGCACGTTGTCCCGACGACTTGCTAATCAAATCATTATACAGCAGCCTGCAGCGGCACCGAGCTACTCCGCCGTGTGAGTCGCCGTCCAAATTCTGTCATAAGAGACTCTAAGTGGCTGGGCTCGCTCCTCGGGCCTTCATGCCCACTTCTGATCTGCTGCTCGTATCTGATTATTTTTGGATGGCTGTTTATATGAATTCTAGGATGTAATCCATATCACAAACCCAAGGACCTGACAGCTCTGAAATATCTACATGCAATGAATGTTGTTTCACTCGCTGGCTTCTGACAGATTTCAGTTGAGCATTTTTCACGAATCTTTCCGAATCTTCCTCCAACATACCAGCCAACCCGGGTTTCAATCTCCGCTCCCGGTTTCCTCCACGTTTTACAATTCTCCCGTATTTCTCCTCATTTATGACAAATTATCACACTTTGTTTTTGTTCCTTTTCGTTATCACAACCTGTTTCTGGCACCGTACAGCGTGTAGAAGCCTTACCGTTTCCACCTGGACAACAATACAGCTACACCTAATATCGTTTACTGGCAGAAGAGATCTGCTAGCGACACAACTCGGTTTGAGCTGTGCTCGCCGTACAACACAACGCACAGCGCCCGAAGTCGGGCTTGGAAATAACGGGTTTCAGAGCGCAGTGGTGCTGTTGTCTCGTTGTGTCTGAAAGGACCTTCACTGAGTGAGAGACGGAGAGAGAAATGGGGAGTAGCCTACTGAGAAACACTCAAGAAGGGACAAAAAATGAATGAATGAAAGAAGGACTAAAAACTGATGAATATTAGTATATGCAATAGATTCACACAATGTCAGTAAGTAAAATTAAAAGTATTTAACAGTAGGTAGACTATTTTTGGCATCATTGGGCAAAAATCCCATATTAACCTTTCAGCATATTGTAATTCAAGTGTTCTGAGAGACTTCTGCACCTCCTCATGGCTCTGTTTTCAGGCTTTAAAATAATCTAGACCGTGACGGGAGACTTTGACCAATCACAGGTCATTTCAGAGAGAGAGAGCGTTCCTATTGGCTGTGCTCCGGCTGGTGGGCGGTGCTTGGTATATTCTGACAGATCTCAACATGGTCTCATTTTACAGCTAAACAGTACACTACAAGATGTTTCTGAAAACATTTTACATGAGAAATAGGCATTACAGTAACAGAATAATTGATTGATATTTGATCAGCGCTGCCTAGTTTGACCGCTCGATCGGAGTTCACGAGTTGATTGACAGCCGCTCCGAGACGTCAAGGCTCCAGCTCGGCTCTGATTGGTTGTTTTCCTCCTGTCTGTGAAATCTTATAGATGCCATTAGAAGCACTGGAGAACACTGAAGCACATGATTTTTTTTTTTTTTCAGATTACCTGTTTCGTGCACTACTGTCAGGATATAGTGACCGTTTTATAAAAATAACTTTTTTTTAATAACATTTGCTCCAATCTCGCCTACTGCTGCTTTAAGATGAATAAAGTCACCAGAATGCAGGAAGAAAAGTCTCTGAAACACAAGGGGAAGACTCCCAGACCCCCGACTTTTCTATTTTTAATGTCTCAAGGTTGAGAGGACGCCCTCAAATCACCAATCGAGCTTCACATTTTTTCCAGTTGCTTTTAATTGCAGTGTCTAGACGTGCTAATGTTTCTCAGAAATGATTACTTTGGATTTCAGCAAAACAAAAATCATCTGATTCCATCTGGTTCTGAGCAAAAAACCTGCTCACGTTGATTATAAATTGTAATCTCTGAGTCACATGTGAGGGGAGGGGGGAACTGATTGGCACGCTTCTAGCTGCGGCGTGAACCGATGCCGAGCTAGGAAAAGGCCTCGATTTCAAATTTCACCCCATGAAGAAGCCCAGGCAGAGCAAATATCAGCGCTGTTACCCGACACCGACGCTGAGTGCCCTTTCAGAGAGTTAACCACCAAAACGACCTTCCGTAACGACACGTCGAGATGCTATCTGAGAGGCCGCGCTCATCAAAACCGCAACAGCCAAATGGTCTCAACCCCTGGTCTTCCTTTTGATCAGAGTGTCTATGCATCACCGTCTCATGATCCAGTGTGCTATTTCAGTCCAACCCCACCTTCAACATATTGGCTGGGCACCATCAGCGTAGCGTAGCAAGCAGTCCTACAGATCACAGTGAAACCTTTTTATAGTTAAGATCTCATAACACAGCAGCCTACTGTTTGCCTTCCTGTAATTGCTTTCTTAGTTTTAGGCTTTATGAATTATCAATGAGTGCAGTCTAAACATTTTAGTAAAAAATAAGCATGTTTGTGTCACGAAAACTGGAGAGATTTCAGAGAAATGTATTTTTTTTCATACAAAATTATCTTTATAGTTTATTTTATAAAATACGGTGTATTGTTATAGAATAATCTCCCCCATTATTATATATAAAAAAGTTCAAATTAGTTCCATAATAACCAAATACAACAGTAAAATGCTGCTTATACAAATACACATCGGTATTAACAGTTCCATAATATGATAAATAATAATATTATAATAACAATAAAGCACAGAATAATTTTATGTATTTTGATACTCAGCAAAATAATATGCTATAAATCACAAAATTTAGCTGTATCATAAAAAGTGATATAGATGGGGACCATTCGCGGCAATAAAACAAGCATATTGTGTCCATTACTGCCGCCCACGTTCGCTTTGGGCCAATAGAAACTCTGATATGTTTGTGACACACAGCAATAAGTTCATTATTTTTGAGTTGAAGCAACGACTGAAAGTTTAAATATCTTTAAATACGTCTATTATTAGGACTATGCCAGTCTTGTTACTTGAAATGTAGGCTATAAATGCTGTCAAGTTAAGTCCAAATGCAATTAATATAATAAAAGATCCCTCTGTTTAAAGATAAAAGTGGTATTAACATTCAATAAAATCGCACATTTCCCTGTTTCTGGGAGTAATAATGGATTATCTCATCTTTATTCAAGTTGAAATGTGTTTCTGTTTATCACTATGAAACAGGTCTGAAGTATTTGGGTTGAAAAGTTGTAGAATAAACATCTAAGAGCACAAATGGTAGTAAGTTTATGCTTAATCGGTGTTATGATTAAGTACATTTTGTCCCCTGTGAGTTTGAGAACCCCTGACCTAAAAGAGTAGTTTGACATTTTGGGAAGTAACACTTATTTACTTTCTACGTATTACAACAGGGAGGTAGAGATACTGAATACATTTTCCATAAAAAAAAACAACATACAACTAAAAATGAATTAACAGTGGAGAGTTTTAATGTCTCACAATGGTCTAAATGTGTTTCAAATACTTTTCAACCTTAAACTTGGAAGGGGAAACGCCACACCAATGTCTTCTTCCCCAACAAAGTAGAAACAAATGTTCTATAAAAAGAGTATCAGGACTTAAAAAAAATGAATTATTATCATACTTATGCCACATTTTGCGATAATACTTCTGTGCTTTTACTTAAGTCAAATTTAGAAAGCTTTACTTTTACCGGACTCTGTGGTATATTAATACTTTTACTAAAGTAAAGGATCTAAAAACAGTGTCTCAGTGTCACAAACAAAAGGATTAAAAAAAAAGACTTTTAGTACATTTTGTGGTTCTATACTTTTACTTAAGTCCAATTTTGAAAGTGTTACGTATTAGTATACTGTGGTATTAATACTTTTACTAAAGTAAAGGATCTGAAAACAGTGTGTCAGTGTCACATACACATCAAAAACAATGAAAAACCAGCAGTGAAAATGCATTTTCTTTGCAGAAGTAAAGGCCAGTGACTGTTTTCTACCAGTGTCTCCTAAAAAATGAAAAAGACAACTAATGATAAATTAACTTTGTTCAGTGACAAATAGTTTCAGGGGCTTAATTTCCACCTTAAACTTGGAAGGGGAAATACCACGTCCTTGTCTTCTTCCCCAACAAAATAGAAAGAATCTACAAAAGGAGTATCCGGACAAAAACAAAACCTCAATGATGACACTTTTAGTTAATTTTGTGGTAGTTCTTCTGTACTTTTACTTCAGTCCAATTTTAAAAAAATAATTTATGCTGGTATTTGTACACTGTTGTATTAATACTTTTACTAAAGTAAAGGATCTGACTCTGTGTCAGTGTAATGTACACATACAAAACAATGGAAAACCAGCAATGAAAATGCATTTTCTTTGCAGAATTAAAGGCCAGTGACTGTTTCCTACCAATGTATCATAAAAATTAGCTTAAATAAATTAATTCTGGTCAGTAAGAAATGTCCCTTGATGATCTCAATGTGTTTCAGAGGCTTAATTTTGCACCTTAAACTTGGAAGGGGAAATATCGCGTCCTTGTCTTCTTCCAAAACAAAATACAAACAAATTGCTTATAGTAAAATATCAGTTATCGTTAGCTTCCATACTAAAGTAAAAGTCAAAAAACGGCACACAGCGTTCAGAAAATACACAGTTAAGTGTCAGATTTCATAAACCCAAACAGTTTCATGAAGGACATGCAGGAAATGAAGTCAACCTGTCAAAACGGCATCAAGGTCTGAAGTAGGTTAAATCACCAAAGTGGCATTTTTTGTCAGCTCTTCTAAAGTAATATCTTGGTGTCACATTGTGGTCTCGGCGTGTCCTCGCTGAGTCCGTCCCGAGACTGGAAGGACACGGGTCTGATCCCCTCCCCGTGTGACAGCCCCGGCGTCCTTGTGCGAGAATCCCTCTGTCGCCGCACGTCGCTGTGGACGAGTGTGTCGGCTCGATGACTGCGGAACAACACGGAGGGGTAATAAATAAATGATGTATGAGAAATTATATTTATACCTGACAGCCAGTCAGGTGCGTGGGAGTCGGCAGGAAGCTCTCGGTCTGATTGGATTTCAGCTTTGTGGGTCACTGTTTCACGCTGCTGCAGGTTTCTAATGATGTTTGATTTGATTCAATTCAACCGGCTGCAGAGCTTATTGTCTCTCTGACTGTCTCACAAAAATGATTATTAAAACATACCGGGAGTTGTTCGTCGGGATAAAAAGGGGGGATAACGTGACATGGCAACCTGAGTTTGTCCCTCGACTCGGCTGTCAGTCGTGTGATAAGCCCGAGCTGAATCACGGCCCTTTTTCTGATTTTAACATGTATCAGAATATTAAATGCCATTTTTTATTTTCGTCCCAGTTTGATAACAAGTAGAGAAATTGCATTTCTGTGTCAGAGAGCAGATAGGAGGACTGTAGTCTTCACGTTATATGTGCTGCATTTAGTTGCTTTTTTAAATTTATTACAGAAAGATTTATTATGTACTCATTAAAGGTCCCATATCGTGCTCATTTTCAGGTTCATACTTGTATTTTGTGTTTCTGCTAGAACATGTTTACATGCTTTAATATTCAAAAAACACTTTATTTTCCTCATACTGTCTGCCTGAATATACCTGTATTCACCCTCTGTCTGAAACGCTCCGTTTTAGCTCATTTCAACGGAATAGTGTTGCTATTGAATAATAGACTAATTCCTGATTTTCTAATAGTATTTTTGCGTGGAATGCACATTCCTATCACGTAGGAACCCCATCGGTCACACTAAGAACCTGAATGAGAGAATAGATTTTGAGGGCCTTTAATGTAAGTCTGACTGTAATACAATATCCTCGACTTGGTTGATTATGTCTCCGTGGCGAGAGTCTCCTGAGAGAAAAAATTTACTTTTGCCAGAACAAATGAGATTAGTTATGTTTAGGGGGTCGGCTTTACAATGCGGCTGATGCCATTTCTATATGCACAAACAACCACAAACACAATCAAATTACAGCTAAATCTCTGCTGCAGCGTGGGGGGGGACTGATCGCCCGCTACTGTACCACGACCGCTGCTCATTTCAAATTCACAGCGGGGTCGACTTCTTTTTATAAAATAAAGAAGAAAAGCGATTTAAAGAAATCACATAGGAGAGTGGGAATACATTACGCTCCGAGGTAGCCCGCCATTTATCATCATTATTAAACAAACAGCGCCTGAGTCTTGTGCCTGTACGTGTCAAAGCTCTCTGGATACTCTCTTACCTTTCAGTTAAAGCACACATAGAGAGGAGCTTTTGGCAAGTTTTTCTTCGCTCTGTGAAATAATAACAGGCTACATTATGAGTAAAATAAGGGTTTTCTTTAGTTTAAACTGGTATAATTGGCTTTAGATCCTTGCTGTGGTTTTACAGAGACGGAGGGGTTTTTATATCCAGGTTCAACACGGAGCTGAGGGAAGGTATATAAACACTTAGAGCCACAGAAGAGGAGAGTGTCAATCAAAACATTGTGACATTCGCGTGCGCTCCGCGAGACGTGTGAAATAGCTGTCAAGGCTGCAGCCGCCTCGCCTCTTTGTAAAGCTAAATAGGAAAATAAAGTGAGCAGGTACGAACAAGGAGAGAACTAAATTCAGACGTGAACTGCGCAGCTGTGAGGAGCAAAGAAAAGCAGTGATCGTGAGTTCTCTCGCCGAGTTTCCTCGTCATGTTTAAGAGCAATTTTCCCTTCTTTTTTTTCCCCCTCCTCCTTTGCGACTCCGTCTCACTTGTCAACGTAAATGCTTTCTTTTTGGTGACAGGCTCAGCGGCGCTCAGCCCCGGCGCGCTTCCTTCCTTCCTTTCTGTCTGTGTGATCGGAAACTCCAGAAATTCCCACCTCGGATTAGTTGCAGCCAATAAGCGCGGGGAGGGTGGAGGGCGGGGGAATGGAACATGAATAGAGTCGGATCTCGCACGCTTTGATGAGAAGAAAAGGTGAGGAGCGAGGTGTCGGAGCACGGGGGAAAAAATCTATTTTTAGGGCGTCTAATGAAACTTTTCAGCGGCGCACCGACGACAGGAGAGAAGTTGATAGGCGATTATGATTCTCTTTAATTAGCTCCCGAGCTCTTTGGTATATATCTGTTAGCCAACGCTGCCTCCCACCCAGGTTTTATGTCAAAGCAGAGCCAAGGAAGTAGGGATTCATTTATGACGTGGTATTAGTACCCATGTGTGAAGGACTTTTCATGACAAGGTAGCACAAGTTACATCATCACCCACTGAACCATGAACAACATAAAGTCCTCATCAACTCCGCTGTCACCGTTAATACACGTGTAGACATCGACTGTATGTGGGATAGAGGGAGTTAATTGAGCAAACATAGATAACGTGACAGATATTCCCAGCAACTACAGGTGTTTAAAGGTTCCTGTGATCTAAAACGTCAACTGTAAAAACCATCTTTCCACACGTTTTGCACTGATGTTTTAGCACTCAGACTGGAGAAGAGCCGTTGTTAGAAGAGCAGTAGAGGCCAATTTATACACCCTCACAAGGAGAAAAAGACCAGCAGCTGCAGACAGGTTGGGGTTTTTTGAGTCGGGGGTCAGCTGGGAAATCTCTCGCCATCACTCTCTTTCTCTGTGTAAAACCTGCAGCTGATTGCAAGAAACTTCACACTGCTTCTCTGGAAAGCATTCTGGGAAATGTAGGAAATAAGATAGATGAGACAGGCTGAGGGCAACGTAGAATTACAACTAAAAATAAAAAATGAAACAGAGTTTCAAGGATGATTCAAGTGTTTTTCCAACTTGGATGTTATTCTCAAGGCTGCAGCTAATCACTATATAATCATTGTGTAATGATTATTGATTAATCTGCTGATTATTATGTTGATTGATTGATGATCATTTAGTCTTTAAAATGTCAGAAAACATTGAAAACCAAGGCGACGTCTTAATAAAGTCTTGTTTTTCCGACCACTGGCCCCAAATCCAAAGATATTAAATTTACGATATTAGACAGAGAATGGTAAATGGTAAACGGACCTGCATTTATGGAGCGCTTTTCTAGTCGTCCGACCGCTCAAAGCGCTTTACACTAAGTCAGCATTCACACACATTCATACACTGATGGCAGAGGCTGCCATACAAAGTGCTAACTTTGTAGCTCTATACTCCAAGGCCTGTGGAAAGGAGGCTGGGTCACGGGCGGACATGGGTCTTGGGGTATGGGGTATAACGCATGCGCAGTGTAACTGAAGCTGCGGTCGTGCGTTGCGATTGGCTCAATTTTGGCGAGGGCAGACCAGATTTTACTGTGCATGTCTTATACCCCCAAAGATATGACCTAACCTCCTTCAATAGGCCTTGCTGTACTCCAGGATGTGTCGGTACACTGTGACATCACTGTTAGGTGTGGTTACAGGTGCAACAGAGCACTCTTCTGACCACAACCATCAACCAGAGAGGGCAATGAAACACTGATTTAGGGTCATTTCCTGACTGATTTCAGACTGAGGTGAAGTGATGAAATGCTTTTGCAACTGTAGTAGAGAAATGTATGTGTGTGTGTGTGTGTGTGTGTATGTGTGTGTGTGTGTGTGAGAGCTGAACAGGAAGAAAAAGAAATTGGAGAGAGAGAGATGGCAGCCGTGCCAGCTTATCATCACCGATCGTCACCCTCCTGAGCGGGTCGTATTTACATTCCGCCCGTCTTTGTGTTACAACACTAACGGCGGTCATGAACACGCGCCGCGGAATGACGAGCTCCGCCGACACCGGCCATAAATCAGCCGGCGCCTCGCGTCCCGTTATCTCCAGCTCTTTCGTGTCGACCTATCTCGCGTGTCAGAGCGGCGAGCGCCGGAGGCGGCCCCTGCTTGCTCCTCTGTCTCCGACGGCTGGCGAGGGCTGCTTGGACAGAATGGCCAGAAGAAAGGGGGAAAAGTGTGTGAGGGGGGGGGGGGGATCAATTTAATTACACAAGGCGATTGAGCCGAGCACACAGGCTTTAAAATGAAATTGCACCTGTTTTTTTTTTCTGTGGTTACGCTCCTCTCTCCGCTGTTTTACATCACGGAACAACGAGGCTCAAGTTATTTTAGCCGTGGCCCTCGTGAGGCTTATAATCCAGGCTAAGTGACAGGCTAATTTGTGGTATTAGATTGCTTTCATCGGGTCGTTTGGGCCTGCTTTGAACGTTAGCGGTATGAAAAGGCTGCTCTGCCTCAGCGGTCACATTGACTTGTGTGCTGTGACTGCTGGGGGGTGGAAGTGGGAGCAGAGGAGGAGGAGGAGGAGGAGGAGGAGAGGTGGGGGAGTTACAGCGGCTCTCAGAGGCCATATTTCCTCAGTCGTGTTCAATCTTCTCACTGCAGATAGAGAACAAGAAAGAAGGATTGAGCCGAAGGTACGAAAATCAGAGCAGCGCGGGGGTGGGAGGGGAGTTCCAACCAGCCGAGATCAGTCGACTGTTCAGCCTGAATTTAGTCTGTTTATAATGAGCGATGAGAGTTAAATTGAACTAAAGGTCCACGGAATGAGAAAATAGGTTTTTCTGCAGGAGTGGAAATCCATCAAAAGGGACAAGAGGCGACTCTAGTGGCGTTAACATGGCTCAATAGTGAGACAAAAGACATCCAGCTGAAGATTTCTTCATGAAGAAGTCTGAAAGTGCCTCAAGATATACCCTGAAACACAGACACAAGACCGTTTCTCTTTAACAATAAGACCCCGCGCTAAGTCAACTTATTGCTGATGACCATTCACAGTGTCACAGGCCAGAACAAGTAATTAAAGGCGATAGAAAAATGGAGGATTAGTTTGAATTAATCCGCCAACTTTTCCCATTTTCTGTGCAGAAAATGCTGAAATGGAAGGATATGGAAATCTGGCGGAGCATAGCAGAACTAATGGGTTGGCAGCTCTGCCCCCTGAAATGAGAAGGGACTAATGGATCCGCGGCCTTGGCTAAGATGGCTGAGCCAGATTGCGTGTGGATTTAAGTGATTAAGAACATGGTGCCCCCCCCTTTCCCGGTCCTTCTTTTTTGTCGGGAGGAAAATGTAATGTATGACAATGAATGCTAAAATATGAAATTCCACAGTTAAAGAATCCATCGCCGCCGCCGACCCGCGGAGAATTCAGGGCACAATTCACGTCCCAAGATTAAGAAAATATTATATATATATGCTATTTGAATGCATATCGGGCTGTAAATGACGGGGAGGCAGAAGGTGTGGTGGGAGGGACGGTAGGAATCCACATACTGACTCAGTAGAGCAATGCAGGAATGAGTCCTAAAAGCAGGAAATGAGGTAGCATTTTAGCACTTCCGGTTTCCCCGTCTGGAAGTCAATGTGTTTTTAGTTGGATGCCTGAAATAAGGTCTGCGGTTAACACAAGCTGAAGAGATTTGTTCTACGAAATTAAATACGTGAGCAAATATCCCAGAGCTTTTACCTGTCTTAAAAAAGGCGGTTGCTAACAAGCGGCTAAATGAGACTACTAAACGTCATCACGCTGACTCGTCTGCCTTTACAACCTCGTTGTGTATACTCACGCTCATGCAACCGCGGTGTTTATAGCCTAACGTTAGCTTTTTACTTCTGGCGATTGCATTCACGCTTCAAAAATCATAAAAGTGGTGTTCATGTGTTGAGCTTATCTTGCTGAACAAAACGTGTAAGTATCACAAACGTTTGTTTGCCACAGAGCTTATTTTCTGCAGTAATCCAAAACCCAATGGCAAAATCCTATTGGCTTTTTGTCGAGGTAACCCGGGGCGATGCTAACTTCCTGGTTGGTCGACAAAAATACGTCATCCCTGGAGCGCTCTATAAGAGTTATGATAAAGTTTTAACAATTTAAATTGATTTATCTCATTCATACTGGTTTAAAAACTTGATTAAAGGTGCAGTGTGTAGGATATGGCGCCATCTAGTGGTGAGGTTGCAGATTGCAACCAACTGAAACTTCTCCCGTGTGCCAAGTGTGTAGAAGAACTACGGTGGCGTGAAAACGGCGCTCTCTAGAGCCAGTGTTTGGTTTGTCCGTTCTGGGCTACTGTAGAAACATGGCGTGAAGAGGACTGGCTCCGTATTGTAGATATAAACGTCTCATTCTAATGCAAAGTAAACACAATGATTCTTATTTTCAGGTGCACTAATGAAAACGTACTTATTAATATTATATTCAATTTCTGCCAATAGATCCCCCAAAATGTTCCACAGTGCTCCTTTAAAACGTGACAAAGTGGAATTATCTCACTTAATTAGCAGCAGTTTTTCATTTCAAGACTAATCATTGGTGAAATTGGTAGTTATCACAGACAGTTTTGCACCATTAAGATCGACATGAATTATTTCAGCAATTTAAAGGATACGCTAGTGAGACTTTTACTGTGCTTTGACAAAAAAAAAAAAAGTGATTATTGATTAATAGCGCTGATTAAGTCAGTGTTGTAGCACATTTTCAACTACAGGTGCAATAATAATAATAATACTGCATAAGATGTGTCAAGTTTCCTCACATTAGTGGCCCCTTAATAGTGTTAATATTATTATTGGCTCATCATTTAACATTATGTTATGCCTATGCCAGCAGATAATGTAATACCGTGATGTTATGTTATCTGAGAATTGATAGCCTCGCCAAACGTTATTGCATTTTTAAGCCATGTAAAGACAATTTATTACATTTCACCAAGTTATTACATCATCTATCAACGAAATAAGGGAGGACTGTGTGTGTGTGTGTGTGAGAGAGAGACACATCAGAGAAACTGAATGCAAATGTACAAATTACAAATTTGACATGAAGCCATCGAGAGTCAGAGGATGAATATCTTTTGCCGTGTCATAAAAATGATTTATTCCAGTTATGTGTCATATCTAAATGATAGAGTGGGACGTTTGTCAGTGTGTTTAAAAAACAACTCAAATGGTTCAAGGCAAAACAAGTAGAATTTTCGTAAAAAACATTGTATAGACTGATATATATATATATATATATATATATATAATCCCTGTCAACCATCACTTATGACCCTTTCACTTTCACTTTACAATCAACTGTTCATTCATGTCCCCTGTTCACAACATTCAGTTTCATTTTCACTTTATAAATGTAGTGTTATGAATTCACAACATTAAAGCTTCAGTAGGCATTTGTGGCATCATTGGGCAAAAATTCCATAATAACCTTTCAGCATATTGTAATGCAAGTGTTCTGAGAGATAACTAGACTTCTGCACCTCCTAATGGCTCTGTTTTCAGGTTTTAGAAAATCTAGCCCGTGACGGGAGACTTTGACCAATCACAGGTCATTTCATTGAGAGAGAGCGTTCATATTGGCTGTGCTCCGGTCAGGTGATTACAAGATGATTCTGAAAACATTTGAGGAGAGAAATAGACATTAACGTAACATAATATTGATTCATATTTGATCAGCGCTGCCTAGTTTGACCGTTTGGTCGGAGTTCGCAAGTGATTGGCAGCGGTCTCTCATAGACGGCAGCTGGACAGCAGATCTCAGATCAGCTCTTACTGCTTGATTTCCTCCGGTCTGTGAAATCTTGCCTACTTCAGCTTTAAACGGACCAAATAAAGAAAATATTTTGCTGAGGGTCGTGGACTAATTTATGTTTTTCATCTTGAGAGCTGCTCTCGTACGTTTATGCTTGAAGACAACTAGCATATTTTGTACGACATTAGAAATTGAAAGACTTCGAGAGGTTACTTTGTGTTATTTCAGTTTTAGTCAGACTTTTGAGGGAAGTATATTGAATATGATAACACATTGCTACCTCCGCCCGTTCTCATTTCCAGGGCGTAAAATACTGATGCTTTGTCACGCCCCTCGGCGTGTGATACCAACGCACAAAGCACCCTTTTAGCTCCCGTATCAGATTCATCGGGCTTCCAATTAACTACAATGTAAACCCATCCGCAGCAAAATCAAACGCTCAGAGAAAGTGCTCTGGGATGGATGGGGTCCAACAAACACAGGGCTTTCATCCAGGAGACTGCTGTTTGTGTCCCGTTAAATTTCACTTTCACTTTACAATCAATTGTTCCTTCACGTCCCCTGTTCACAACATTTCATTTTCACTTTAAAAATATAGTGTTATGAATTCACACCATTTAAGCATGCGTTTACTGCCACCGTAAAGTGGTGCCAAGGGGTCCTGACAAAGCCTCAGTGTGCGACGAGCTGGGACGAGAACGTGTCGGCTACCTGCATATAACTTCTTTCATCTTCAGCTGTCACGTTGATATAAGTCTTTGTCTGAAGTCTTTGTCATGCACATGTGTACATGTAGAGAACTGATTAGAAACCCGGTTACATTTGGTGCATGTGAAAGCTGACTAATTAGACATACATGCTGAGTGGAATCGTTCCAGTTTAAAGGCAGCAAACTGATTTCAGTCATTCTTTAGTGAGCAGAGCCAAGTCCAAAATCTGACGAAGACTGCTAGAAAGAAAAAAAAAAGGACAATTCAGAGAGAAGTGAAATCCTTTCATAGAGCCTCTTTGAAATATACAATTCATTGTGCTCGTGCCATAGCAATCCCCCCCTCATTATAAGAGAGTAGAGGACATACAGTAGAAAAGAAGAGGTGTGGGACTGCGTGCGTGCCGTCTGAAGGCGCCACTCCGTACAGCCCCGACCGACTTCGACAGGTGCCGGCGGATAATTGGGCGCCGTGCCGGCTACAACCGCAGCGCTGCTGTCGCCTCGAGCTCATTACTATCACTCAGAAGTTCCCCCTTAAAAACCTCCGCAGCCACATGACTCGACGTATTTGGTAAAGCGGCGACTGAAATCTCTTGAAACGCCGCCATTAAAGGGGCCTGTCACTCTGCGAGCTGTTGACGCGCTGTTTGGACAGGTAAATGATTGCGCTCAGCACGTCATAAGCCTGGGAAAGCATGAGATGTGACACACTGGGTTCAACTGCACGCAAACAGACGCATATGGTTAGGTTCAGTCAGTGCTGTTATGAAACAAATGTATATTAGCTGGTGAGCAGAGCTTTAAAGCAGGACTTTTTCTGCCTTATTGCACAGAATGTTTGTAATAGATAACGGGGTTGTTAGTGAGCCAACAGTCTGCTCCCTTACTGGCATACATTTTTGCTTGCTCATTAGATTATTAGATAGTTAGAAGTAGATGGAGACAGTAAGGATGGAAAGACAGGAGAGAAATGATTCCCACTAAGAAAGCAGCAATTACCCTTCTGACGAACTGACCAGCCAGAATGCCACCCACCAGGGCTATTCAGACTGAATATAGCCCTCAGCAAATCACTGCAAGGGTCTGCGTTGGTGTCGGTGTGTTGCCTGGGAGGCTTGTCAAACACTGCAGCATGAGTTTACATTATGCTTTATTCACATTAATGCAGGTTTGTACAAGAATGAGCAATCGTTTTTTTCTCCTCCTTCTTCTCGACGCTTGTGAGGTAAATTGTGAAATCAGCAAAATGCTCAACACAGTCTCACGGAAGTTGGTGAAACAGTCACGAAATTTAATGAATTTAATTGTTCAGCACGACTTTCAACAACGTAATTTTCGTGCTTTTTCCCACGAATGCCCAACAACACATGATGCACATGTCCATTTCCTCTCCAGTCTTTTCAAAATAAAACTAACTTAGTGAGGTTTAGGAAAAGATCGGCTTGGTTAGGTTTAGACAACAAACTACTTAGGTTTAGGAAAAGATCGACTTGGTTAGGTTTAGGCAACAAACTACTTAGGTTTAGGAAAAGATCGACTTGGTTAGGTTTAGACAACAAACTACTTAGGTTTAGGAAAAGATCGGCTTGGTTAGGTTTAGACAACAAACTACTTAGGTTTAGGAAAAGATCGACTTGGTTAGGTTTAGGCAACAAACTACTTAGGTTTAGAAAAAGATCGACTTGGTTAGGTTTAGACAACAAACTACTGAGTTAGGTTTAGGAAACAAAACTACTTATATAGGCTTAGAAAAAGATCAACTTGGTTAGGCAACAAACTACTTAGTTAGGTTTAGGAAAATAGGAAAAGCCGGTATGAGAAAAATAAAGCGTTTTTTGAACATTAAAGCATGTAAACATGTTCTAGTAGAAACCCAAAATACGAGTATGCACCTGAAATAGGCATAACGTTTCCTCTTTAAAATGAATGTGGAGCTCATACTTTCGTTATTAATGGCCTTACAAGCTTTCTTGTCTTGTAGTGGTGGTTTAGTGTTCCACAGACTTTCGTTGACTTATTGCAGCTTCTACTGCCGCCTATAGCAGTCAATAAAAGAGATAATTACTTAAAGCCCCTAAAACAACTCTTACAATCGTGTCATGCTATTGAGTCATGAATTTCTGATAACTGATTTCTGTACACAACGCTGTGACTGGGAGGCATCGTCTAGCTTTTCGAATAGACACCGAGCCTCTTATCAGACAAGTCGACCATTTCTTTGTCTCAGTAGACAGAAGACTGGAGGGGACAGACTTACAACATCTCATAAGTGAGCAGTCAAACTCATAAGAATACAATCTGAGTAGTCACAGAGGCCTGCTGACCTTCCTAATAGTTCTCATAATGATGCTAAATTGGCAGCCATGGAGCTAGTTACTAATAGATTCACATACCATTCCCAAAAAAAGCTTCTCCATTTGGTAGCTGATGGTCATTACAGACTGAAATGACAGCTTCAAGAGAGCAAACAAATTCAGAAGTGTTTGATATGAAGTTCACTTTACATGCCAGAAATAATTATGTCAAAGCAGATGATGTGTGTCACTCAAGCAAATCTCTTCTAATTCAAAATCTATAGACATTTTGTGCATAGTTTTCTAAACTGCTCTTGTCAGTTGTTTTTTTTTAATTTTATTTTAGTTTTGGATAGCAGTGCACCGTCATGTGCACACTCTCACACACACCCTTCAGTCTCATTACGAATACAGACAGTGCTATGTTGAGCAGATGTTCCTCAGTTTGCATCAGATCTAACACCTCCTGAGGAACAAAGCCTCCTCGGGAAGCAACTGCAAATTGCTGGGGTGTGCTGATACCCTGAGTGCCTTCATGAAGTGGATGTTAAGAGAACATTTATATTTTATTAAAGCTTTTGGTCTCTATTTCTGTCCTCATATCACATCTTTTCATAAACTAAACCCAATCTGCCCGTAAAGTGTAATATTATCACCATTTTGGTGTTATACCAAGAATACTACTTGAATTAAGTTAAAGAGGTACTTCTTTAGTACTTCATGAAGTTGGGGGAGTCACACGAGGCAAATTCAAAAAATTATCTAAATCAATGCAAGATACCCTGATCTATAGTAAAAGGTAGGATCCTACAATTTCCATAAAGCAACTCAGTAACCCTGATGACATCATCCAATTTAAGAAAACTCCCTCTAGAGCTGCCAAACGCATGAAACAACAGTTTTGTGATCAGTAATCTGAACGTCATGTGTAAAATGTAGGGCTGTTAAAGTTAATGTGATAATACGCCAATAAGTTCTTTAACGCATTAACAGAGTCGATCTTTCGGAGGTTGTACCGGGCTCAGTTTTGAAGCTAGAGTGAAGATACTGGTGTCATATGAAACTAGAAAGCTAGGAATCCATTGGTACCAGCCATGTCATACTAGCTTGTAGCAAAGGAGGATAAATTACGCTCCAAACTTGCGCTAAATTTTGGCGAAGAAAAACTGTCATGGCCATTTTCAAAGGGGTCCCTTGACCTGTGACCTCCAGATATGTGAATGTAAATGGGTTCTATGGGTACCCACGAGTCTCCCCTTTACAGACATGCCCACTTTATGATAATCACATGCAGTTTGGGGGAAAGTCATAGTCAAGTCAGCACACTGACACACTGACAGCTGTTGTTGCCTGTTGGGCTGCAGTTTGCCGTGTTATGATTTGAGCATATTGTTTTATGCTAAATGCAGTACCTGTGAGGGTTTCTGGACAATATCTGTCATTGTTTTGTGTTGCTAATTGATTTACAATAATAAATATATGCATACATTTGCATAAAGCAGCATATTTGCCCACTCCCATGTTGATAAGAGTATTAAATACTTGACAAATCTCCCTTTAAGGTACATTTTGAACAGATAAAAGAATGTGTGATTAATTGCGATTTACGATTACGACACAGATACAGGAAACTGACTCTCAGTGTGCCGCCTCCTTTCTAAACCGTCTCTGCTTTAACTCCATTCTTTATATAGCCCACCTATCAATTGTTTTTAAACCAAATAACACAGATAATATTTGACCGGAATTTTCTCCCATTCATCCGGGACATTGAAATCTGGACCAGCCCCAATTCTTTCTAATGTAAGGCGGTCTCCTCTGTTACAATTGAGACCAACAAGAGGGGTGAATTCTCACATCTAGTACTGCCTGAATATGATGTCATCTCTACAGTCAGACAGGTGTGACGTCCGAGGAAGCGAGACCGCTCATTGCAAGTGTTTCCTCACTCCGGGCTTTGTAATTAGCTGTCAACACCTCGAGCTTGACGATGTAATTGGTTCCTATGCTGCTTTAAACTCATTAAAGTTGACTATTTGAGAACTTGATTAACGCCGTGTCCTTCAGATTGACTGAAAAGGAAACATCCAGTTCATCGGGAGTAAAAAACAATCCTCCACCAATGTGCACAGGCGGCTTTAGAAGAAGAAGAAGAAGACAGCTGAGAGGCTTACAGGCTCTTCCTTCTCTAACAGTCAGATCCAGTGCTGACTGGTCACAGGGCGTTATGTGGCACTGCTTTTCATCTCTCACTGACAGATGTGACACCCTCCATCAGTGCAGTACATCACTTCTTTTTTGGATTTCACCACAGCCTGTCCAGAGATGACATCTGCTGTACAGGATAAATAAACCAAAACAATACTGACACTGGACTAACTGATAATCCTGTTATAAAGCCAGGCTTTTGGTGCTGATATGTATAAGTAATGTCATTAGTAAGTGTTATGAAAGTCTGTACTTTTATAATGCCTACTGTATATGTATAATCGCCAGCTGTGTGTGTTTGTCGTCCGGTGCTGGGGAGTTAACGTACAGAGCTTTTTACTGTAAACAGCTGCCTGCTGTGCCTTGAAACAGGATTGATGACAGTGATGAGACTGAATCAGGCACATTATCACAGGGCTAGGAATAAGGTGGATAAAACATTGTAGAGCTGAGGGCTTTAATTGTGGTTTGAACAGTGATTGCATTATCGTTCAAATGCATCAGCAAGCAAACCAGTAAGCGATTACCTTGCTAAGACCTCGACCTAAGGTGCTGATGGTCTAGAGTTCAGTCGTAAAGTTCAGTCTGTCCCCGGTTCAAGCTCTGGTTCAAGCAGAAAACAATGAAAGTCCTCTCACTCATTCAGTGATACAGACCAAAACACATTGATAATTGAATAATTTGAACATTCCGGCAACTACAACAGATTGGCGACCGTCCCAAGTGGCACCTGCAACATCTGGCACGTATACGTCAACAAATCAACAGATCTCCCCGAGCCTCGAGACCGGAGCTCAGTGGGTTCTGCAGTCTGGAGGCTTGCTGTTACTCATTTCTGGCATGTTACGGTACTCGCAAGCCAATGTGACTGCATTTCTTCTCTTTCTCTGTCTCTCCCACAAGTGTATAGTAGCCTGACGTTGAGCCAGAGCGGATAGGGAGCGAGATGTAGAGTATATATTCATCACCGCCTCCACTGCTCCTTATTCTCCATCAGAAATTCAGGGTTTTTTTTCAGGATCACATTTAAATACACAAGACAGTCTGCATGACATTTGATTACAGTAGAGCAGATTTTGCATAGTTTATTTTTACACTAACATGTTTAGATCATAAAATAGAAGCTTGAAAGCAAAGTCACCAAACATATATATATAAAAAATACTTCTGTTATTATTCATTGATGATCATGTTGTTGAAAGGTCACCAGGCTGGCAGACCAGATTACCCAGATAGCTGTGGGCTAACACGTCTGGCCTGAACTTGAAAGGTCTGCTGTATTTAGCAGCACAGCTCCAGGCTTCATAACATTATCTCTCCGCTCACGTATGTCGTTCTCTTTTCTTGAGGATCAGTCGAGGGGTTGGTGCGGATCAATACCTGAAGCGTCAATACTATCAATACTAAATCTTGTTTTGAGCACCAATAGGACTGATACAGAAATGGGTCTGTCTCTGTTCTCCGTTGTACCCATTTGTATTTCATTATAGTGTGGGGGGGGAGACTGTCTCAGGGAAAAAAGCTTTCTGTTGTCTTCAGGTGTTAGATCACGCTCTGGGTAGAGCTGCTGGCTTCATGTTCAGCGTACAGATATAAGAGTGGTATTGATCCACTATTCCGATGAAAGCCAATAAATGTATTTCTCAAAATGTGAAACTATTGCTTTAATGTTTGGCAAGTCATTTGGTGGTTCAGGAAATGTATTAGGAGGTAGCTTATTAATGACTCATTTACATTGGTAATCATGACACGTTACTCTTCCCGACATGATAGCATTGACACATTATCACCTCATATAGTTGATATGGTGAACGAGTTAGAAAAAGTTACCTGTTTGCACATCCAACAGACGCAAAGTAACTTTAGCAGTCGTTCAGAGTCGTGTTTGTGTCCATTTTGGAATGCAGGTCTAATATATTCATTCTCCTTTTCGCTCTGTTTTGGTCTCCACCAACTCCTGAGGGAAATATCCGGCTCTGTAGCTGCTAACTGCTCCACTATGTTCACCAGCTAGTTGCTAACTTTGTCTGCGATGAGAGCGGTGGGACCGAACTAAAACAAGGTGGCGGGCGTAAAACCAAAACAATCAGCTGAAAGACTCTAAAACGCTCCGTATTGCTGAGGGGAACTGCAACATTGTTTTCATTGCGCATAGTATTTTTTTTTTTTCATTGTTAAAGATGCAAAATTTGATATCCAGAGCATTTAATATAGCATCAAACAACTATTTTATATGTAAAGATATAGAGGAGTAATGTCTACCTGAGCAGAGAATGAAGTCTCTCTCCCTCTGTGTGTGATGTCATAAGAGCTTCTCTGTGCTTTGTTGACATAGCCGGGCCGGCCGCGCGTGCTTTTAGTGCGTGATCGTGCCAGGGTTTACATTAGCCGACATATGACAGCTTTTGGCCGGCATCACATGTAGTTGTCCGGCAGATTAAATGATCCGATCAGTTGAGAAATATGCCAGATAAATAAATAAAAAGCCGGTCTTCATACACAAATACAGACAAATATAAATAATGATTACATTACAGACAGAGAGAAAGTGATAGGGGGACGAGAAGATGGACTGCATGCAATGTTTTGGTAAGGTATTAGTAATAATTTGAATGTCAACGTTATGAATGAAGCTATTCGGTAGTCTGCAGCCCTCAAAGCCACACAACACTATTTTGAATTTGACAAACGCAGAAATCAAACTATTATTTTATTTTTTAGACCTCTTCTTCATTTAACTTACTTTCATGTTATGTCAAATGTAGGCTATTATATGTCAAAAAAAAAAGTCTATCGTAAACCCTGGTTTGTGCATGTGAGCGTGCTCCACTGGCTCTGCACTGCTGTCATACGGCGGTTACAGCTGATAACGCCGCCCGGAACAACGTCTGTCAGGTTAACGCTGTTTGGACTGTTTGCGCTGTTAGCACCGTCGGCATGTTGAAAGCCGTTGAGATGCAATGGAGATGCTCCCAGTCCTATATTTAGCACCTTTAATGTAAAAATATAGATTTTTTTGCAGCATTAACCAGAAAAAAAATAACCTTGGCTCCAAACTCTGAGGTTTAACTCAACCAATGAGATCATTCTCAAATGTTAGCAAAACTGAAAACTACCATTTTTTTTTTTCCCTCTCCTGCTGCCTCTTGGTTTCACCAGCTCTCCCTGTTTCCACCTCTCTCTCTCTCTCTCTCTCTCTCTCTCTCGCTCTTTCCGTTCATATCTCCAGCTGTCGCCTGGTAGAATGTAAATGAGCCTCTCAGCACCGAGCCTATGATGGTGTCAGCCCTCTCCTTAGTCTCTGGTCTCATTAGAAGCCTAGTGTAGCTGACATTTACCCAGCCGCTGTGTTGACTCGCTCTTCATGGCGGGCCACATGGGTCAAAACAATACACAGTGAAACTTCAACAATCCAAATCTCTTTGGAAAGGAAGGTCGCCGGAGTCTGTGAAACGGCCGAATGTTGACTAAAAAAAAAAACACTAAAAATGCTAAAATAAAGCTTTGAAATGTAAAATAAATCCATACACGTTCCTTCCTAAATGATCCTAATTTGAAGCATGTGCTGTGTCCTTGCTGTACTGTAAGCATCTGACTCATTAAGATTCTGAATTAACGGCAAATGCTCAACATTAGTCATTTTATCTTCACAAAAAAAGAAATCGTGAAGGTCGTTTTGCACAACAACCTGTGTGATTTTACACGTTAGTTACTCCCAGTCCGCCCATTGATAACGTCAGAACACTGCACGCTATCGCCTTTAGGAGGTAATTCAAATTTGCTTTGATTGGGGTGAACAACAGCCGCCTCCTGAGCCCCAACAGTAAAGCTGGAGGAACGTCTCTCTGCGAGTTTGAAATTAATAGGATGGCCGCAACTATTTCCTGACTCCTCCGTCCTCCCGGGACCCCGCAGCTCTGTTTTTCTGCGGTCCTCTCATCCTGTTACTAATGCCTGAGTCTGTGTAACCCTTATCTCCATGCTCACTACATGGCCTGATAGGGCTCTGTGTGTAAGCAATTAAAAGAGCTTATTTGCCAGATAAGTGGGGGAGAGCGGTCAGATTGAAAGCCACAGGCTGCCAGTATCAGGTCTTTAGGTTACAGCCCTACGGGTTAAATAGCCCGGGGGTGCAGAGTGAGCCAGACGAGGCGTACGGCTCAGCGTGAGTGTGTGGAGGGGCTGAAACTCTGCCAGAGGGAAGCACACACACACACACACATACACACACAAGGCACTCTGTATGTTTTCCACATAACCAACATACACACCGGAATGAATATTTAACCGTCATCATAAATAAACATGGGTAGAAAGGATACATTTCTGTGTTCATATGTATGTATGTGGATTTAAGTAACCGTGCACAGATAGAATATAATATTGCACATCAAAGGCAGTTTCCACCTCTGATTTCTAACAGGCAGACAGGTGCAATGTGATCTCAACATGCTGTATTTAGGGATAAAATACACGGCTTTAATATTACAATAAAAAAACTACTATAGCTGTCAGCTGCACAGTTACCCTTCGTACACTATTTACTTCATATATAAATAAAAAATATGTGATTACACATAAAAATGTGTGATTCATCGTTTAATTAGAAACAATTTGTTTAGTTCAACTAAGCAAACTCTTCTCAAGTTTCTTACATGTTCTGTGTCACGTTAACCACAACAGTCGAGTCTTTTTTCCGTTCTGTTCTACTCTGTCTGTTCTGTCAGCTTCCCTCCTGTCTCATTTGATTGTAATGGAGCAGACAGATCACATCCCCATTATGACTCACAAATAGAGCAGCTGACAATAGCCTCAGTTAGCTGAACGATGAGAATGAACAGACATAACGTATTCCCAAAACAGATTTTTCTAATAACATTTCAGATCTACAGGTAATATCAAATAGCTCACCTGTTCTACCTATTGGACCACCAGATGTGGTTGCTTGGAGATTCGCTCACAAAGCCTGACATGACAACACGTGTGGATTAGAAAAAGAGAAGCAGTAACAGAGTCTTTCTGAAGACGGGGGGTGGCAGAGTAACGGAGAAGGAGAAGACTTCGACCTTGGCCGTGACCTGAACAAACTGTAATGAGTTCTGAACTTCTGCCTCGGCTCAGTATTGTTGTGGTTTTCAGAGTGCTGAGAGCTGGTAAACAGGATATTGAGTCCCAGATGGGTTTGGCTCACATCATGAAAGTACTGTAAGGCCCACAGCTCCGCACAAACCATCAGCCATCGAAATGAAATGGAGGGAAGGGGATGGGGAGGGGAAGAGAGGGGAAGAAAGATGTTTTTTGTCGTCCAAAATGTGCGTTGGTGTGTTTGTTCGGAGGCTGGGCTTATCCTGCGTGACGGGCACATGTTTATGAGCCACTGGGCCACACACAGAGCAACACTAAGACGCTGCTGAAGAGATAAAACGTCCACGCGGGGGGTAGAAGAAAAAACCCTGGACGCAGACCAGCGGAGCTCCGTTTTCTCTCGCTGTCTTTTCCAGTTTCTCTACTTCTGTCTCCGCCTTTCCTTCTTCCCTCTGTGTGATCACAGCTAAGTGGAGTAGGACTGCTGGATGAGGGGGAGGACAGCGTGATCACTAACTACAAAGACTGGGCTGTCCCAGCAGAGGAGGATTCTGGGATGGAAACTAGACGACAAAGAAATGTAGACCATCGAAGCAGAAGTCTATTTCAAAAAAAGGCTTAATTTCTTGAGGCAGGACAGCCCTGAACTCCACATTAAAGAGGACCTATTGTGCTCATTTTCAGGTTCATACTTGTATTCTGGGTTTCTACTAGAACATGTTTACATGCTTTAATGTTCAAAAAATGCTTTGTTTTTATCATACCAGCTGTGCTGAATCACCTCTTTTCACCCTCCGTCTGAAACGCTCTGTTTAAGCTCCTTCCCCGCCTCCTGAAAAGCCCGGTCTGCTCTGATTGGTCAGCTGGCTCCACTCTGTTGTGATTGGTCAACCGGACCAAACCCTTCAGACTCCGCTCCAGCTCCGCTCTAACTAGCTTTGTTTGAGGGCGTGCCAAACTAGCCGCTAGGCAGGTATTATGCAAATGTATTACGTGGTGACATCACTACGTTACGGAAGAAAAGGCGGGACTTCAAGCGAGGCGAGGCGTTTCAGGCAGTTCAGGAGCAGTGTTTCTGTGGGGGAGAGTAACTCCCTTTGACGTGGACTTTGGGCTTTGTAACTTTGCAGACCTTTTTACATGCACAAAAAACAATATTAATATTTAAGAGAGGTTTTGGAATATCCAATATTTTTCAGCCTGGGTTCTCTTTCGGGAGTTGTGGTCAGCATTCCACTATAACAATTTATTACAGTGTTGCATTGTTGTGATCTGGGGGAATAGCCGCAAGTTTACAAAAGATTCAAATAGGCCAAGCAGCCCAGTATCCCAAGGAATTACGTGCATATTGGACAATTCGGCAACATACATTTTGCATTCAGTGCCAACATTCAGTGCCAATGTAGGAGTCAGTGTGCTCTTTATGTTGTGATGTGAAGATAAGGACGTGGGTGGTTGATGTGCGTCTAACTTCCATGTAGGAGACTGCTTTTTAACATCCCTCTTTCTTTTTCATTTGGTATGAAGTGTTTTAGTTCATATATGACTAAACTGTGAAAAATTGTTTAAGATGTCAACAATCATGTGGATGAGTGAAATGAAGGTCAAATATGGAATCCTGGTGGTCTTAAACTCTTCGGACTCCACTCCAGCTCCGCTCTAACTAGCTTTGTTTGATGGCGTACCAAACTAGCCGCTAGACGGATATTATGCAAATGTGTTACTTGCTGACATCACTACGTTACGGAAGAAAAGGCGGGACTTCGAGCGAGGTGTTTCAGGCAGTTCAGGAGCAGCGTTTCTGTGGGAGAGAGCTACTCCCTTTGGCGTTGACAACTTTGCAGACCTTTGACATGCACAAAAAACAATATAACGCACTAAAGGAAAGGGAAAAAACACAAAAGCATAATCGGTCCTCTTTAAGACACTGACTATGTAATCACGTTCCCGTCTCTTTTTTAACTTCTACCCTGTCTTTTATCAAAATAAAAGCAAAACTTCCCCTAACATAATCATGAATGAAGCTATGAAAGAGTATAAATGGCCCTTGCTCCTTGCTCAATGTCAGTTATAGACATGTTTTCTAAAAGAAAAATGATGAACTACTTCAAAATATGCTGCTATTATTTTATCAATGCTGGCTGCTTCAGATGGATCTTGATCATCATATTCTACTAATGGGCCCATTTTATAGTCTATAAATTATTAACTGCATAAACAAAACATCATTTTTTTAAAATGGAAAAAAAAAATATTGCTGTGTCTATACATCCGGCCATACTTTTCTGCAACTACTGCCAAAAAAAAACATTATTTTTTAGTATTGGACAGACCTGAACTCTGAACAAGCAACCTCCAGGTCACAGTGTGAGTATCCAGAGTTTACAGCAGTGTGTTTATTAAAGCAATAGAAGGTTAAAATCAGAAGTGGTGTTTAAAATGTATCACACATTTGGCTCAAATTTCCACAGCAGCCAATATAAAAAATAGAGAAAGGGCCGGTCAACATAAAGGCCTGCCAAAAACTGTCAGCAGGCAGGTAAGACAAAACAATCTAATCAGAAGAAGAAGAAGACGGAGGTCAAACTGAAAAATGTATAGGAACCTTTTGCTGTTATTTCATCTTCTCTGCCGAGCTCCTGTTTATTCAAAAGCTGGCAATTTCTTTTTCTTTTTTTTACTCCAAATGAATCAGAGCAGAGCGAGCTGCAGATCAAATAGAATGTGAAAGAGAGTATGGAAAAAAAAAAGCCCTTGCTTCTTACTTACATCAAACACCCGCACGGTGGGCGCCAATCAGCCGCCGATATTTTACACAAATTCCAATAGTTTCAGCCTATCAAGCACATGGCTTTGTCTCGAGTCACGAGGCTTTCATGTGGAGCCACGATGAATGAATCCCTGGGCAGCGTACCGACGTGTCCGGTCTCATCTTCAACACTGTTTTCTAAGAACAATGAGGTGCCAGTGGTGACGTCATCATTTCTCTGATTCCACTGTGGTTTCACCAGCTAAAAGCATTTTCTGGAAACCAGTGAAGACAGATTGCTCCACCAGTTTTAAGATAACGACTCAAAGTGTGGTGTTTTGGAGTGGGGTTGTATGAGGTACGTCATCCATCGTAGGTGTATTGTTTACAGTAGATGACGGTCGGCGCGCCCCAAGCATCGACAAACAGACAGGGGCACCGACACCGGAGCAAAGCAATACACTGCTGTGGACGGGGATGGCAGAAAAACGTATTTTAGGCACCTAAAAGAAAGGCTCACCTAGAAAAATCCATATCCGTTTAAGTGTACGCAATATACAGAGTATTTTCACCGCTTTATCTTGCCGTCAGATAGCCCTTTCCTTCTTTTTTACTGACGGAGAAGTGAACTGAAAGTGAAACTTATCTATGCTCTCTCCAAAACCAGCAGGCTCAGATGACAAAAACAGTATAGATACATTTTACTTTCAGTTCAGTTTGCCATTAGAAAATATTCTAAATATAGCGTACACTTATACTGATATTGATTTTTTTTTAGGTGGCTAAAATGTGTTTTTCTGCCGGCCCCATCCACAGCAGTACATCGCTTTGCTTTGGTGCCGGTGCTCACGTAAATAATACACCTACTATGGATGATTACCTCATACAATCCCACTTCAAAACACCCGAACTATCACTTTAAGTCAATTTGGACGGACTAAACAAAGCTGTTCACTGCTCAGTTGACTCCCATCCATCAATCTATTAGCTATACCTGCTTATTCTTGAGGGTGGCGGGGGGGCTGGAGCTGGGGAGAGGCGGGGTACGCCTTGGGACAGGTCGCCAGTCAGTCACAGGGCTGGCACGCTCACATTCACACCTACAGGCAATTTTAGACTCAATTAACCTAACCTGCATGTCTTTGAACTGTAGGAGGGAACTGTGTGCGCCTGGAGGAAGCTCACGCAGGCCCAGGGAGAAGGCAAGGCAAGGCAAGGCAGCTTTATTTGTATAGCACATTTCAACAACAGGGCAATTCAAAGTGCTTTACAGAAACATTCAAGAACATTGCGACAAAATGCAAAAGAACATTAAGAAATAATTAAAACAGTTATAAAAACATAAAAACATTAAAACATTAAAGATTAGAAAATAAAAACAAGCTAAAAATAAAAGCTAGGATAGAAGCTAAAATTGCATAAAACTCAAAAGAGTAAAAGTTATAGTGCAGTGTCAGAATAAAAGGCACCCGCAAACAGGAAAGTTTTAAGCTTTGTTTTAAAAGAAGTGAGAGTTGGAGCGGTCCTGCAGGTTTCTGGGAGCTTGTTCCAGATATTTGGTGCATAAAAACTGAATGCTGCTTCTGCATGTTTAGTTCTGACTCTGGGGACACTAAGCAGACCTGATCCAGATGACCTGAGAGGTCTGGATGGTTCATAACACAGCAGAAGATCAGAAATGTATTTTGGCCCTAAACCATTTAGTGCTTTGTAAACCAGCAGCAGTATTTTGAAATCAATTCTCTGAGAGACAGGCAGCCAGTGTAGAGACTTCAGAACTGGACTGATGTGATCCACTTTCTTGGTCTTAGTGAGGACTCTAGCAGCAGCGTTCTGAATCAGCTGCAGCTGTCTGATCGATTTTTTAGGAAGACCGGTAAAGACGCCGTTACAGTAGTCAAGTCGGCTGAAGATAAATGCATGTACTAGTTTTTCCAAATCCTGCTGAGACATCAGTCCTCTAATTCTTCTTATATTCTTCAGGTGATAGAAGGCTGTCTTTGTAATTGTCTTAATATGGCTGTTAAAGCTCAGGTCTGAGTCCATGACTACACCAAGGTTTCTGGCTTGGTCTGAGCTTTTTAGAAGAAGAAGAAGAAGACGCCGGGCGGCAGAATCGTCTTGCTGTGAGGCGACGGTGCTAACCACTGCATCACAGGCTCAGTCCAGAGGTAACAAAATCCACCTAGCAGCACCTCTATAGCTCACTAACGGGTCTTTTTCACATCAGACATTTTGACTCATCATAGTAGGAAAAGCAGAGATTTTCACAGAAACATTAATGATCTGTTCTATTCAAGTGTCTCAGTGAGCCATGACAGCATGCACAATACCTCAGACCGGCAATCCACGCCCCCTTTTGAGGGAGAACAATCCCGTGTCCCTCAGAGACAGTAACAGAGTAAACAGAAGAAGTTGAAACACGTCTCCAAACTTCTACTTTTAAACAAACCGGTAATAGTAATAACGCTATGCTGAAGAGTTGCTGTGTAGTTGGTTGCACCAACAATAAATCCAAAATGCTGATCTCAGGTTTGTTCCTCTGCCACGTCCTAAAAAAGATCTAAAAGAGGAGCTTTATGGCTCCAAGCTATAGACCAGACCAGCGTGGCGTCATCGCCGAGGCTGTCGTCTCCAACTAAATCTCAGTCTCTAGATCAAACAGTTGGTTATTAACACGTTGGTTATTTACAGACAACACTTAGACTAACGGGATTCAATCACATATGTAGAGAACTCTGGATAAGCAAGTAAGTAGTCGGGGGGTATATAGCGCTCCGCATGTCCGTCCGTTCGCGTGTCTCACTTTCGTTTCCTGAGCAGAAAAACTCGGAAATCATTTAGCTTAGGAACTTCAAATTTGGTATGATGGTTGATAGTGAGGTCTTGTTGTGCCTGAAATTTTGGCCAAAAACTGTGATTTTTTTTTACTTCAGTTTCGTTTCCGGAGCAGAACTCGAATTCTAGTCTTCTACTGACTTTATCCTCAGGAAGTTGAGCTCATAACAATCTACATTGTGCTCAATAGACTAATTCAATTAGTTCCAAAAGGGAATGTGAGCCATGCTTGTTTATTAAGGTACCAAATAATATTAAAAATAATTATCAGACATATGTATAAAACAAACGTTTGTATAACAAGAGATGAATGCATACGAACTTGTCAAAATTACAATCCAACCACACGTCAGATTACATTGAAGTCAACGGGATCTTCGGCCTTGACTTTTTGCGAAGTATCCGTACAGTATGTGCCGGTCTGATGTAAACCTGAAGCAGCTAAATGGAATTCAGCCATCATTCATTTTATTATTTACAGCTGTTATCGTCCTTATATGATCACACATCTGGTATGTGTTTGTGTGTGTTTTTGATAATGCCATCTTACATCCCGGTGTCCCTTCATTTGCTTCTTTCTCTCTACTGTTCCTACTGTAACTGTCCGAGACGTTTCAAAACACTTATTTGTAAATGTAATTCCCAAATGTATTGTTTATCAAAAAAAAAAGAAGTTTAATAAGTAAGCTCCCACAAAGACCCCCCACTGCTGGCGAGTTGCGTGTCACAGCTGTTTGGAGGCAGCGCTAAGTCGGCCCGGTTGGCGAGGAAGGAGCAGCGGACCGCGAAGCCCTCGGTGTCACCGCTTTGGATCGATGGCGAGGCAGCGCGAAGGACGAGGTCACGTGACCCGCCCCCAAAAAAAAAAAAAAAAAAGGTGACATTGGCTGATCCGCCGGCGCTGACCAGACAGTCGGCACCAGGTCGCCCAGCTGGAGGGGGGAACCGGTGTGACCTGAGCCAGACGGCCCCGAGCTTTAGAACCCGATCACTGATGATGGTGGTGGAGGAGCGGCTGCTGATGCTTCCAGCTAACTGGGGACTTCCTGGGCTGCCAGTTCTTAGGAAGTAGCTGTTGGCTGCTAAAAAGCTGCTCGAGGTTGCCAGATGACGTCATGTGTGATCTGCTGCATCCTTCTCTGCTCTGTGCTGAGAGACGAGGACAAGAATCCCCGTCCTTTATTCTATAGTGAAAGTCCCGATTCATTCATGTAGAAATACTCTATTACCAATAACTGTACTGCATTCAAAGTCTTACTGAAGTATTGGCAGCAAAATGTACTTAAAGTATTAAAGGTAAAAGTAATTGCCCCTGTGACTGATATTATATTTTACATTGAGCTAGTTTTATATACAGTTACCCAACCTAAGGGTCGGGCCCCTCCAAAAGGTCACAAGATAAATCTGAGAGGTCGTGAGATGATTAAAGGGGAACAAAGAAGAAAAGACAAAAGTTCTGCTACACAAATTTCTTTCAAGTCATGACGGCAGAAATGTTCTAATTGGTTAACTTAATTCGTCGAAAGGCCTTTACGCACTGGGGGTGTTTTTTTAGCATGATTTAGTGTACGTCAATATATCTTTTTAGAACTGTTGTTTTTGTCATGAATACTTTCACACAGGATGTGAATATTCTGCAGCGACAAATCTACGTACTTTCTTTACTGGAACAAGGTTGATTTTTCTGAGCTTTCGCACCCTGAATAAGGCCGTTACGCATCGGGGGCGTTTTTTGTTTTGTAATATTAATTCGCACATAAATATATTTATTCGAACTGTTGTTTTTATCTTGAATACTTTCACACAGGACGCAAAAATTACGCGGCGAAAGAGTGAAATTTTTTTTCCGTAACAAGGTTGATTTTTCGGAGCTTTTGCACCTCGAATAAGGCCGTTACGCACCGGGGGGCTTTTTTTTTTTTTTTTTCAGTTTTGTGCGATTAATTTGCACGTCAATATAATTTTTAGAACTGTTGTTTTTGTCACGAATACTTTCACACAGGACGCAAATATTACGCGGTGAAAAAGCGGCGTACTTTTTTTCTGGAACAAGGTTGAGTTTTCTGTGCTTTTTCACAGTGACGTTACGCACCGGGGGCATTTTTTTTGTGCGATCAATTTGCACGTCAATATATTTTTTCGAACTGTTGTTTTTGTCACAAATACTTTCACACAGAACGTGAATATTCCGCGGTGAAAAAGCACATTCTTTTCACAATAAAAGCCCTCGACGTATAATATTTTATTCGTCACGTCCCCGGTGTGTAAAGGCCTTCACTGTGGAGCCACAGTTTTTCTGTCTATATGATCTTAAGCTTAAAGGTCAGATCCCCACATCATCTGGGACCTAAAGGAGTTTATTCTCAACCGTTCCAAGTTTGCTTATAATTAACGCTGTAAAAAAATGTGTTGTTCTTTGTGCAGCTCCACCTCTGACAAATGACACTACAATCTGCACGCTTGCCCCGCTGCTCCACCGTATACTCTTTGGTGTGTATTTTATTTCTGTCTCCTCCATCCACCGTGTCATCCCGTGTGTTGTAAACTGACAGCATGTCCAGTCCTGTTGTATTTATCAAATTAAAAGCATTAAGGTGTGTGTGTCTGCAGGTGGAGGAGTCACTGTCGCTGTGTCACTGCATTTCATCATCGGAGGAGGAGGACTCACTCGATTTGCTTCAGGTGAGCCGACATTAGTCTCAGGTGCAGGAGGTCACATCGATACATCGCTATTAAAATGAGTTGACTTCCTGACAGCAGTTTGGTACTTCCACTGACCCCTACCTATAACACTATATTAGCTCTGGACACTGTTGACTTTTAATGAAGACTATCGGCATTTTACAGTACAGAATACCTCTGTTGGACTCATCTGATCCAGACTTCAGTGTAGACTCCATAAAAGAGTCTCTATCAACCCAACCTGTTGTATAAATACTGAGGTCTCCATGGAAGTTAGAGTTAATGATTTGGTGAAATAAAGTCAACAGAATTGATTGTTAAGCTGCAAGACAGGGACTAATAATAACTGGAACATTGCACTCACTAAACCCCAAAAATTAGTTGAACTAAAAATACACAGGAGTCTGGTTTATGAGGGTTTTGTTTCTCTCGTGGGGAAATTTAGGAGTTTTTACAAATGCTGCAATGATATAAAATAAAAAATTAAATTAAATCCACACAAGTATGAGGCATCACTGCACTATGAGCATGCACAAAATTAATTTGTTCTCCTGTTTTAAAAGCTATATTTTAGGAATCAGTCACAGATAAATGACACAGATAAACCAGGCCTGATACTTGGTAAATACTGAAGTCTCCATGGAAGTTAAAGTTAATGATTTGGTGAAATAAAGTCAACAGAATTGATTGTAAAGCTGCACTACAGGGACTAATAATAACTGGAACATTGCACTCACTAGACCCCAAAAATTAGTTGAACTAAAATACTCTTTTTTTTCTCTCGTGGGGAAATTTAGGAATTTTTACAAATGCTGCAATGATATAAAAGAAAAGAAAATAACATTTCTAAAAAAAATAATAATGAAGTATAAGGCATCACTGCACTATGAGCATGCACAAAAGAAAGTGAAATTTGTTCTCCTGTTTTAAGAGCTATATTTTAGGAATCAGTCACAGATAAATGGCTATAAATCAGGCCTTATACTTGGTAATTGTTTCAGTCCTGATTGGATGTTGATGCTGTGCTGATGCTCCACAATAAAACACTTCCCATGCGCACTAACCAGCGGTGGAAACTCCTCTAACAAACACACACAGGGGGGCACAAAGACAAAATGACCATGTGAATGTGTCTTACCTGTAGTTGTCCCACTCCCTCCTCACACACCTTTAACGCCCTCTCAAACCATCTGCTGCTGCTGCTGCTACAATCCAGTGGTGTTCCTGTGATCTGGACACATTTGCGTCCTGGAAAAACCAGGGAGTGGTGCCTCTCCTATTTTTTTTTTTTCCCTCCACTGGATGAAATCAAACAGCTGTTGTCAGAATCAGACACGATTCTTCTTTATTCCTGCAGCGTGGTGGAGCATCTCATCCTCCCGCATCCACATCCACCTCCCCTCTCTCCTCCTCTCTCTTTATTCCGTTATAGTCCACAAACAAGCAGCTTTAATGTGCTGGTGAGCTCACAGTCACCCTGAGGATCAACACCGCACACTCAAAAATGAATATATATATAATAATTTCTCCAAAGTGGGATCGATCCGGATCAATCACTTCTTCTCTAGTCTGCAGTCTGCGGTCTTCTCCTCCGCGTCTCTCCTCAGTCTGACAGCTCGGCTCCGTGCGCAACAACTTTTTATGGAGACTCCGGAGCACACGCACAGCCGCTGTACCTCCAACCTGGGTAACGCGTTACCGCAGACAGTACTCTGATTACTGTCATATTTAGATGTTCATTTTTTAAACGTCACAGTGACTGCTTCCGTTATCACCTCCAAATGGAAAGCAATGTGATAATCAATCATAATGTGATTGGATGTATTTATTTATTTTGTCTTATCTTTTATTTTATTGGTTTTCTTTGTTAGATATGTGAAATACATGAAATATCATGTCTTTGAAATTCTGACTAAACATTTAATTTTATAATTTAATTATTAATATTGTTAGTCTGTCTGTATGTGTGTATATGTATATATGCCTATATTTAAAATTCAATAAAAATATTGTTTAAAAAAAAAAATGTAATTAGATTATGGGAAAAACTAATGATTATACTTGAAGGCTCATTTGGACATTTGTAGAATCACAAAACATAATTATTCCAATTAATTCAAAAGTCTAAAGACACTAATTTAGGAAGTGTAACGTCAAATTAAATTTAATTAATTAATTAATTAATAAATAAAGTCAAGCTGCCAGGGTGCAATTAGTGAATAACATTGAAATTGGTCATTAATAATTAATAAATCACAGTTGATTAATAATTAACCTCAACAGTGACATCATCAATACAGCCAAAATGGAAGACATAAAACACCATAATATGATCATTTCTTCCATCTTCCCAAAAAGAACTGCAGCCACATTGTAATCCTGTAAGTGACCCTTTAAATGAGAAGCATGTTTGATGAACTGTTGAACTGTGGACAGCATCATAAATGGTCCAGTACTGCCATCATGTGGACATTTTAATGTGTTTCACCAAATGTGACTCTTGCAGAGAAACACTAGAGAAAAATGTGATTTATGTTCATGGAGATATCTTTTTAAGGTTAAAGGGATAGTTTGGGTGTTCTGAAGTGGGGTTGCATGAGGTATTTATCCATAGTCGTTGTATTATCTACAGTAGATGGCGGTCGGGAAGCAGACAACATGGAAGGAGTTACCTCATCGAAGCAAAGCTAAACATATTTTAGCCCCCCTAAAAAAACATATTTAAGGCCCATCTAAAAAAAATCAATATCAGATTAAGTGTACGCTATATTTAGAATATTTCCATGTCTTTACCTTGCCATCAGACAGCCTTTTCCGACAATGAACTGAAGCTGTTGTTTCCACCTACGCTGTCGCCAAATCCGCCAGACATTTTTCATTCATCACTTAACGGTCATTTTACCTCGCAGAACACAGGGAGTTGCTGGTCTACCGCTGCCTCGATCAGTTAGTTTGTTTGTGTTATTGTGTGACTTTGGTGATTTGGAGAATCCAAACTAAGTTAACACAAAATAACACTAACGAACTAACCGATCGAGGCAGCGGTAGACCAGCAACCCCGTGTTCTGAGGTAAAATCACAGTTTTCTTCAATGGAGTCTGGTGGCTTTGGCGAGAGCATAGATGGATACAACGGCTTCAGTTCCCCGTCGGAAAGGGCTGTCTGACGGCGAGATAAAGCGGTGAAAATATTCAAAATATAGCGTACACTTAAACTGCTCTTTTAGGTGACTAAAATACGTTTTGCTGCCGGCCCCGTCCACGGCAGTACATTGCTTTGCTCCCATGCCGGTAACTCCTGTCTATTTCTCCAAACTGGGGGCGTGCCGACCGCCATCTACTGTAGGTAATACACCTACTATAGATAAGTACCTCATACAACCTCACTTTAAAACACCCGAACTATCCCTTTAAGTACACTCCACACTAAGAGAATACAGTTTGATCAAAAATGTTTATTCCATGGTGAAAACATTCCTGTCACACACACGCACACACACACAATTTTCTTTTTTACAAACAGCAAAAATTCCATAGTATAATGCAACGTGAGGAGACAAATAAAATCATCAAAGTGACATAAGCACAAAGTGATTGGCTTTTTGCAGTTCATTCAGAAATAAAAAGGGAACACTTAGAAAGTCTTTTTCAGCTCCGTCCATCAGGAGAAATCACAACAACTGATGCTGCTTTTCTTCTTTTTACTTTAGGAAAAAAAATACCATCCTAAGGCAATCTTAAGAGAGGATTCATGTCCGTCTGGTACGAGCGAACGTCGAACGTGCTCCAGATTCAACGACGATTGTTCCGGCTGCTTCTGAAAGGCATCAGCGGCTGTAGTAGTAGTAAGTAAGTAGTTCATGGACTCGTTTTTTTTTACCCCAGAGTTCCTCAGCATTCCTCTTTGATGTAGATTTGTTCGTCTGTGTCGGACTCTATGTGCTCCAGCCGGTCCGTCTGTCCGTTCATTATCTCGTCGGGAGTTTTCATGAACCTGGTGAACAGACGAACAGAGATAAGTACCTCATACAACCCCACTTCAAAACACCCAAACTATCCCTAGTTAAATATATGTTAAATATATCATGAATAGCCGGAGCAGTTCTGTTTAAAAATGTTGTCTTTAAGTTGATATACCTGAATAGAAGTCTTTGCCCAGGCTCTTTCCTGATAATGTTCAGTTTGTAGTAGTGTCTCAGTGCTCGCGACATCTTCTCGTACGTCATGTTGGTCCTGTTCTGTAAGAGGTAAAAGAACAAAACAGAGTCATTTATATTGATAATAATAATAATGTGGAGTTACTGATCTGCTCTGTGCCATTTAAAGCTGCACCAACTAATGGTTTGGTCACATGGGGGCAGAAGAACACCGCAACAAGATATGATATTAAATCTGTCATCTCATAAAAGTGTTGTGGAGAACATGTTGGCAAACAGTTCCCCTTTCAGACATCATTGTGGTCCGTAAAAACCAAAACAATGAGCTAAAAGAGGCTAAAAGCATGGTCTCAATCGCTAGTTTCAAGTCTTCTTCAACACAGCATGATGTTCATTTAGTAAATTATGGTCCCATTTAGAGTCAGATAGACCATAAAGCAGGAGATGCTTTAGGGCGGGGCTACCTTGTGATTGACAGGTCGCTACCACGGCGTTGTCCGGTCTGTCCGTCTTTTCATTTTACAAATTTAACCCTTTCAGTGTGTTTTCAGTTCATGAAAGTCAACTGTAACTAACTAATTTTGGTTGCCTAAAAAGCTTTCGGTTGTACGTAGCTCCGCCCTCTCGTGTCATTTGTGGTTGCAACAAAAACAAGACGGCGACGGCCAAAACGCCGAACTCGAGGCTTCAAAACAGCAGTCCACAAACCGATGGGTGACGTCACGGTGACTACGTCCACTTCTTATATACAGTCTAACTCATCACTATGAGCAACACCTCTCATTTTACATAGTAAATCAATACATTAATATGAATATATTCACTAGTGCAGCTTTAAACCTGCTCAATGAGCCGCCTGCAGTCTGATCATAGACAACAATAACACCTGAGGCCTGTACTACGAAGCAGGATTTGCGGTTAGCGAGGTAACTTCAGGGTTTAACCCTTCAGGGTTTTCGGTCCTACGACGGTGGATCACTTCTTACCGGGGTCGATCGCCATGATGAACAGCTAACGTGCTCCGGAGCAGGTTATGTTCCAGATAAGAGATCAACTCGTGTGAAAGCACCAATCGGAGCTCGGTGCGGTGATCGTATGATAATGTTACACACATATGAAGAAGTTACAGTCATAATCCAGGCTAAAAACAACACAGTTTAAACTGACAAAAGCAGGAAGGACAGCTGGCTGTGAGCTGTGGGTGTTTACCGCTTTGAATTATATTTTTATATTTATTTATTTTTACTTGCTCTCAAGTCCGTTTCACACCACGGGAGACGAGGACGCAGCTGAGAGAAAGCTGAAATACTCACGCAGCCACATCATTCTTTAAAGGGCAATGAAGTGTAATCTATTCATCCATTACACTCCTAAAAGCTATTTATGAAATCACTGCCCCATCTAGACGACTATATCTGACTTTTGAGTGTTCTGTTAAATTAATAAATTAATTAATTTACGCATTCACACATCGGCAATTTTTTTCTCCTGCCAGCTGTCCTTCCTGCATTTGGCAGCTTCAACGGTGTTAATTTGAGCCTGGAGTATGTGTTTAACTTCTTCGTATTTGTCTAATATAGTTTGCTCTTCCTTTGTAAAATGTGCCACTCTGCTGACAGCAGACTTGTCCATGTCTGTGATTGGTCATATGCCGCCCCGTTCATGTGAACGCGCTCATAGCCAGACTGAGAAACCCTGGGTTGACTTACTGAGTTGATAACCAGCATCGTAGGACTTAGCGGGATCTTGTTTGTTAGGGTTAGTGAAGCCAGATAAGGAAAAGATACCCTCTGGGTATGTTGAACTGGCTTCGTAGTCCAGGCCTCTGGAGCCCAGCTGAGTGTGTGTTTACCTTGTGATTGCCCCAGAGCCTGGCCAGGCCGTTGGGGTCCATGATGCGGAAGACTTTGCTCTCTGTATCCTCCCAACGGATGTAGTTCTCGTACCTGCTGTCTGACAGGAGCTGGTAGACGTAGTCCCACAGCAGCCTGCAGTCTGCAAGGACACCACAGGGAAACCCAGAGATGAGATGGATGGAATATTTAGTTTGATGCTCAGAGAATATCAAAAGGACAAGATAGAGGTCATTCTGTCTCTATGAGAAATGTGACGCCACCTCTTTGACCTTGTGAGGGCTGAATCCTACCTGCTATCCGTCCGATGGGTATCTGTTGCTCCTCTGGAGGAGACACGGGCATGATGACGTGGTTCCTGTAGAGCGCCTCCTCCTGCTGCTGCAGTAGATGCTGCTGCTGCTGCTGCTGCTGCTGCTGCTGCTGCTGCTGCTGCTGCTGCTGGGACAGCTGTATCTGATGGTGGTGGCCGTGCACTTTCCCCTCGCGCCCGTTCTCCAGCGCCGCCTGAGACGGGGGCCCACCGCGGCTGTGCCTGAAGTCCATGGCAGCACCCCCGCCACCGCCGCTCCTGTTCGGGCTGAGGAGCAAGGGGTTCATGATGGCGCTGGGCATGAGCTGGATGACGCGAGGAGGGCCCGCCTCCTGGCCCCCGGGGCTACCCGGGCAGGGGGCTTCTCGCGGCGTGGCGCAGCGGCCGTTGGGCGCATTTGGGGACACCGACAGAGGGTACATTTCCTCGGGCAGGTGGTGGTTGCTGTCAGGCAGCTGGGAGAAGGTCTGGAGGTGGTCGTCATTGGCGGCGCGGGGGTGGTTGGGCTCCGGAGGGGACCGCCTGGTGGCTTGATGGTGGGGGGAGCGGGAGCGGTGACGCAGCTCGATGGTTGGTGGATGCTGGGGGAGCGGCTCTGTACCACGTGGTGCCCGCCGTACCGTTTCTGGGTTTACAAAAGATACATGTTAAACAATTAGGGCTGTCAATCGATTAAAACATTTAATCGCAAATTAATCGCACATTTTTTATCTGCTCAAAATGTACCTTAAAGGGAGATTTGCCAAGTATTTAATACTCTTATCAACATGGGAGTGGGCAAATATGCTGCTTTATGCAAATATATATAAATATTTATTAATGGAAATCAATTAACAACACAAAACAATAACAGATATTGTCCAGAAACCCTCACAGGTACTGCATTTAGCATAAAAAATATGCTTAAATCATAACATGGCAAACTGCAGCCCAACAGGCAACAACAGCTGTCAGTGTGCTGACTTGACTATGACTTGGCCCAAACTGCATGTGATTATCATAAAGTGGGCATGTCTGTAAAGGGGAGACTCGTGGGTACCCAGAGAACCCATTTACATTCACATATCTGGAGGTCAGAGGTCAAGGGACCCCTTTGAAAATGGCCATGACAGTTTTTTCTCGCCAAAATTTGGCGTAAGTTTGGAGCGTTATTTATCCTTTATGACAAGCTAGTATGACATGGTTGGTACCGATGAATTCTTTAGGTTTTTCTAATTTCATATGATGCCATTATCTTCACTCTAGCTTGAAAAGAACTGAGCCCTCTACAACCTCCGCAAGATTGATTGCATTCAAAATAATTAGTGGCGTTGAAAGGATTTTGTGTTAACGTGTTATTATCGCATTAACTTTGACAGCCCTAGAAAAAAATACACAGCTTTATATGAAAGTAGAGTTGAGCCATTATACAGTTAGTTATTTTTCAAGCAAAAATGTGAACATTTGATGGTTCCAGCTTCTCAAACATGACAGGTTGCTGCTTTTCTTTGTCTTGAATCATATTAAACTGAATATCTTTTGATTTTGGACTGTTTCTCAGACAAAAAGAGCAATTTGAAGACCTCACCCTCAGCTCTAGGAAATCATGATAGGTGTTTTTTAGTGAACATGTATTGACTATCAATTGATAGTGACAACTAAAGTTAAATATTATGAGCTTTAAAGGTGCTATTGACAACATTCAGCCACTAGATGTCGCCCTTTTCCTCTCCCGTTCCACTGCTGCATTCACTTCACAACAAGTGGTTTGTTGCACAATCTGCATATTTTATGGTCGAGTGGAGTGAGACTTAAGATGTTGGTGTGTGATACTAACGTTGTTACACAGTTGGCTCACAAGCCTTGTTATCAGTGGGAACTAAACGTCTTCCACAGAGATAAACAAAAGATTAATTTTGGACCCATCAACATTTTTAAAATGCTTAATTCACAAACTTTTTTTTTTTTTACGAAAAGCCATACTTTTATTCATCACATTTCTAAAAGCTCTGTGGATACATAATTTTAAAAAACAGATTTGTCTACATAAGATTGTAATCTTTAATACTGGTGTTACTGGTTTCAGGACTGTGGCGTTGGCTTGCATTAAAATCTAATCAAGCATGTCCACATTATTCTGTCCGCTCATTGCACATGTATATCAAGTTGAACCAAGCCTGCCTCTACTTCCATCTGTCCAAAGGAGCAGTGAAGCAGTAACAGAGCATGAAATGAAGTGGCTTTTCATAGCTTTCACAGTCCTTTAGATATATACAGTGTGTCCTCACTGCCGGTAAATTAAAAAGGTGCTTATTACTGTTCTGGCTTCACACAGAAACGACCACTAGGTGTCACTAATATCCTGCAGTCGGGCTGAGAACAGCTGATTACATTATAGTTGAAGAGTTTCAGTAGTTCTCTGGAGTTATGCTCTGATTCCTTCAAGGCACAACCCAAGGATAAAAACATGTACAAAGTGGCACTCAAAACAAGGAAGCAACAGCAAACCTGCGATAAGCCACCCGGAGCAGCTTGTTTAAATAACGCAGCGTTTCCTTGTGGAGCAGGTTTTACTTGCCAACAGGTCACCACTTCAAACCCATCTGATTGTTGTTGGCTCATTTCCTCAGATCAGAGCCAGAAAATAAAACTCATTACTTCCTTGATTACAACAAACACAGGTGACACCTCTTTTACTTTTTAAGAAAATATTTTTACCCCAACTTTCCATTAAAAATGACTCATGTACAACTCCTATGAACATTTTGTAGAAACGGTTCCGGTATATAGTAAACCTTAAGTGTCATTAGCATCAATACTCAGCTACATTCTGACATTTGGTACATGTAATTACAGTCTTCTAATAATAATCATCAGTTAATTGATACCTACTATTTTAAGATCACATTACCTAGCTAATATTAGATCTCTGGATAGCGTCACTGTTGTTGTGGATGAATTGTTAACAACTATATTTTAATAGCTTAGTGGTTTAGCTCAGTAGAGAATAACGTTTGTCTATTATTACCCCAACTTTTTAAAAAATGACCACCTTAAAGGTCCCATATCGTGCTCATTTCCAGGTTCATACTTGTATTTTGTGTTTCTACTAGAACATGTTTACATGATGAAATGGTAAAAAAAACACCTTATTTTTCTCATACTGTCTGTCTGAATATTCACCCTCTGTCTGAAACGCTCCGTTTTAGCGCCTGTCTCTTTAAGACCCCCCTCACGAAACAGCCCAGTCTGCTCTGATTGGTTTGTGGGGCTGTCAAAGTTAACACTGTAATAACATATAATATAATAACAATAATATTCATTTTAATGCCACTAATTGCTTTAACACATTAATGCAACTTGCGTACTGGCAACATATGAAACTAGAAAACCTAAGGAGTCAATCGGTACCAACCATGTCATACTAGCTTGGTTAAATATTGCTCCAAACTTGCACTACATTTTGGCGAGGAAAAACTGTCATGGCCATTTTCAAAGGGGTCCCTTGACCTCTGACCTCCAGATGTGTGAATGTAAATGGGTTCTATGGGTACCCACGAGTCTCCCCTTTACAGACATGCCCACTTTATGATATAAACTAGTCTCTCAGATGCTGGGTGAGGAATTATTAAGATAGCATATATATTTATATCAATGAAATGCAATCATTTTGGATCCACCTATGGAGGAGTGTCGGTTCCAGTAACCTAAGATCAAGTGTAGGCCTGTTGAAGCTGTATGTGATGACGTTTATTGGACTAACCTTCAAGCTTGAGGTGCTGCGCGGCGCTTTCAGGCAGCGAGTGGAAGGAGTTCCCGGGGAAGTAGGCAGACGGGTAAAACACGTGGGGCTTCCTCTGCTTCAGGATGTGCTGCAGCAGCTCGTACAGGACGTCCCCTGCAGAGACGCAAAAAGGTCAGAGGTCACCACAGATAGCCTGCATTAAAAATGGGAAATGAATGCCACCGTCATCCAAAGAATCTGGTTCCCTTTATTCTTCTTCTTCTTCTCTCTTGCTTTTCCAGGCAGCAGGGAGCTTGAGCAATAATGGAAGAGTCTCTGAAGAGGGGGGCCGGGGCGCCATGGCAACTCGAGACTTTGTTTGTTATTAGAACAACATTTCCTAGATATTCCTACATCTAATCTGGCGAGCCGGCGAGCACACACGTCAGGCGTCGCAGGCTACTTAGCGGGCCAACCTGGACTAGATGTTGACACAAGCAAATGGGCCGTATAGCTCTATATGACCCCGGCGTTCTGCTTTAAGTGTTCATACAGTAGCGGTGGTGACACCAGGCACAAAAGCCTGAGCAGGAAGCTTGAACTGAATGACTAACAGCTGTTTGTTCAGCCTCAACGCCGCCGAGGACAGCGGCGCAACAACAAAACATTTACACGGTTAACAAATAACTCCCAAGTAGTGGTTGTGATTTTAACAACATCACACATTACCTGAAAGACGTTGTTTTTTAAAGGCTTACCATAACAAGGAAATGATTCTCATAAAGGAAGTGATGGTGAACACACGTACACAAACAAAACACACACCCCTTTCAGTTCTCACTTTCTGGTGTTGTGGTGTTGAGTTGCAGCGGGGGGGAAAATTCCCGCTTCCTGATGCTTTGATTCTGGATTTTAAAAGCTAGTTTTAAACGTCACATTGTTTGCTTACAAAACAATATGTTTATCATTATGAATCATGATTCCGAGGGAATTAAAGAAAGCAGGAGAAAGTGTCATCTTACGGTTAGTCATAGTACCAAAAAACAGCCTTTTGTGCTTCACAATTCTCCCATTAAACATTTTCAAGTCTCAACATGCAGCTGTGATGTGGCCCATTGTGGGACGTGAGGTTGAGACATTCCAGGAAAAGAAAGAAGATTATATTATTCTTAGAGCTTCTACAAAAGGAAAATATGGCACACAGCAAAGGGCTTGATGGGAACTGCACACTTACAATCCCCAAAAGGAGGAAACAGACGCATCGCCAGCCAGAGTATTTGCTCGCTTCCCTAAAATGACGTTTTTTGCGCTGATGTCACTGACAACATGGAGCCAAAACAACTAACCGATATTAGAATGTGATCAATCGCTGTCAGCGTTTTATCTCTCCACGCCGCCCAACGTTTTTAGGTTTAGGAAATAACACGATCGTAACATCTACAGTCAGTCGCTGATGCATGAAACCGTTTAACAACGGAACATCACATCGAGACGACTAAAGACAACTAATAAAACCTGCGATGATGAATCACATTTTCCAATTTTCTTTTTCCCCAGAATTTAACAGGATGTGAACATTTTTTTTGCACAGTTGAAATGAAAACACATGCTCGACAACAGCTGTCAGCTGGGCCACATCTCTCCATAACTACAGATTACTCCTCACAACATGTAATCACATTTAAAGAGGCACATTGTAGGAAATATATACTGAACAGAGCAACCTTTGCTCACGTCCAGATCGATGCTACGGAGGATTAATAATGACTTATTAAATTAATCAGTGTTTGAATCAAATACATAAATAAATGCTGAAATAAATTAATAATATTTGTGTTAAGTAAAATAATAAATACAAAATAAAAGCTGAATTAAATACATAAATAAGTGCTGATAAATAAATGAATACTTTAAGTGTTGATTAAAATAATAAAATTAAAAGCTGAATTAAATACATAAATAATTGCTGATAAATTAATGAATACTTTAAGTGTTAAATAAAATAATAAATCAAAAAAATAAAAGCTTAATTAAATACATAAATATTTGCTGATAAATTAATGAATACTTTAAGTGTTGAGTAAAATAATAAATTAAAGAAATAAAAGCTGAATTAAATACATAAATAATTGCTGATAAATAAATTAATACTTTAAGTGTTGATTAAAATAATAAATAAATAAAAATAAAAGCTGACTTAAATACATAAATAATTGGTGATAAATTAATGAATACTTAAAGTGTTAAATAAAATAATAAATACAAAAAATAAAAGCTTAATTAAATACATCAATAATTGCTGATAAATAAATTAATACTTTAAGTGTTGAATAAAATAATAAATAAAAAAATAAAAGCTGAATTAAATACATAAATAAAATTAAAAAATGCATAATCAAATGAATAAATAAATATATGTTGATAATTAATTGCAAAATAAATAAATGATTATACATTTAAGTCTAAAATTATTTTATGTATTTCTCCATGTAAAGACCTTTACAGTGAAGTTATTTACCCTTACATTATTAACGTAAAGACAGATTAAAAAAAAAAAAAAAATAGATGAAGAAGTAGAAATATATTATAAATTATTAATTTCCTGATTAATTAGCAACATCGAGTTATGTATTCATTTAATTGAATATGCGTTCAGTTCAGCTTTCCTTTATTCTTTTATTCTTCAAATATTTTTTTTCTATATTTATTTCAGTATTGATTATGCAGTCATTTTTTGTCCTCTATACAACTCCCACATTTTTCTGAACTTTCCAGGCAATGGGTGGTTTATCTTATGTCTTATCTTTAGTATTTCACAACGTTGCTCACTCATTTCTTCCCACCATTTATGACAATCATCCCGACCCACGCAGCGCTGACTGACTGTGTTGTGTAAAATTTCCAGCAAACACACTCAGACATTGAATCCTGATTAATTTCAAAATAGAAATCCAAAACTCTACACTGACTTTTTTTTTTTTTTTTGCATTATTCTCATGCGCCTGGCCGCTAGCGTTGCCAGGGCGACAGTTGAGGTCGGTTTGTACTTCCTGATCAACCGTCCCCTACTTCCTCCCCCAGCAGCCTCGCTGTGACAGCTGCCTCCCCTCCGCTGTCGCCAGATACTGTCGCCTGACACCGCCGCCTTCCCTCCTCTGCACTTTATTGATTTTTAAAGGGTGTAGTTTTGCTGTAAACACATTGATTTTAAAGCTACATCGGCTTCATGTATAAATAAATATTGGTCTAAACCACAAAGTGCGACAGCGAATCAAAGGTCACAGTGTTGGCCCCGATTACATTTTGTCATGAGACAAAAAATGTGATCATGGATGTTCATTTATCAAGTGTTTCACTCTCTTATCAGTCATTTTGTGACAGCAGGTGTCACTTTTTCCCTTAGAAAAGGAGCTTCTATGTATAATTGCACCATTTTTCCATGATTTTTTTCTGCAACTAGCCGGAGTGTTTCCATGATCTAAAACTCTTTCCTCCTAGTTGGTTAAATTCTGTTTTCCAGTCTGGGTTCTTGCTCCAGTTTGGACTAAAACAAACCATCTAATGCAATCAATGACTCATTTTGTAAAACTTTTCCCCCAGTCTGGAATACACGTCTTAATATCTCCAATATAAAATTCATGAAGATGTGGGAATGTACCAGAGTGGGGGGATCGGTAGCGGAAGTCCTCCTTGGTGAGCAGCAGCAGGGCTTTGCCGTTCATTTGGAAAGAGCCGCTGGTGATCGGCCGCAGGGCGAACTCCTTCTCGGCCCAACGCAGCCACTGGGCCACGTCTTCTCTGCTCCAGAAGACTGGCTGCAAACCTGGAGGTGGAGAGGAAGAAGATGGAGTTGAGACCAGGGTTTTTGTAGAGAAGCAACAAAGTGGAGGTGACGGGGAAGGGAAGGAAGGAGGATGAGCTCAGCGGAGGAGAAGAGGCAGAAGGACGGGGGAGGAGGGTTGGGGGGGGCGAGGAAGGAAGAAAAGAAGGAAAGGCAGGAAGGAGGGGAGGGTGAAGGGGAGGGAGGAAAGGAGGAGGGGAAGGGGGGGAGGCGAGAGGAAGGAAGGAGGCAGAGGCAGTAAAAAGGATATTGAGGAAGTGGAGATAAAAGCCAAAAGGAGGGGGTGATTACGGGAACGGCAGCGGAGATAAAGAAAAAAAAAGATGAAGGAGGAGACGGAGTCAGAAAGGGAGAGGAGGTTAGAATAAAAGATTAGAAGATGATAGGTTAAGGGGAAGAATACAGAATGAATCACAAGGATATAAAAAAGAGAGGAGAGAGGAGGGGGGGATATGAGACTGTTATTTTATTTGATCCGTTATGATCTACGCTTTTCTCAGCTCCAGACAGGCACATCAGAGGACGGGCAGTTTATTAGTTTGTGTATAAACGGACAAGGACACATGGAGGGAAAGACAGCAGAAGGAAACAGCAATGAAAGTGTCTTTTTTTTTTGTTCTCCCGCCCTCGCACTCTGAAATGCTTTTTTCACTGCCGTGGGAACAGGAGTGTAAAACATCTGCACTGGTGACCAACAAGCATTTAGAGGCAACAGAAAGAAAAGACTGTGAAAATGAAAAAAAAATGTGAACAAGAGCTCAATTTGAGTGTTTTGTTGCAGAATGAAGGATTTGGTTATAAAAACATTTCTCAGATGTGCTGTGAATGCAGAAACAATCTTACTGGCAAGGTTAGCTGACAGAATAGAAACAGAGGAACCTGAACCTGTCAAAATAATAATAAAAATAACGTAAATATGTGGTCATAAAAACGCAAATGGCGGTTAACGTTATATTTACACTCTAATATGTTGATGTAACAGCCACTAAAACGATACTGGCCTCAAGAAAACTCAGACTGTATTGAAGAAAATGAAAACTGTTTTCTCCAGAAAAATTTTAAAATGTTGCATTTCATTTTACGTTTGCCCTGAAATACAATAATTCTGGAGTCTTTGTACAAGTATTTGTTTTTTGGCGCCTGCAAACGCTGGTGTGCAGGCTAGCGAGCTTAACAGCAAAGAAACCTGGTCAAATTCTAAATAGAAACACAAACTATGGACGAATCCGCCGACCGCTTTGTGTTTTACGCCATCTGGCGACAATTCGTAGCGACTTTACTGTTTGCTACCAAGTGAGAGTAGGTAAAAACAGAGATGAGTATGTATTCAAAATTGATTTAAGTAAAATTGAAGGCTTCTACGAGGACACAGCTGCCATCACTACGAGCAACCGCGACGCATTTGGCTGAGAGTCACCAGTTCAACGCGGTTAGCAGGCGCTTTGTACGTGTTCTGTTTGTGATGCCGACCGTTTAACGAAGTTTACTTTGTGGCCGTTAGGTTGCCCCGGTTTGAGCGTTTTATTCCACAATAACGCCACAGTTAGTTGAATGAGGTAATTCATTCTGTGGGACCACCGCAGCCCGTAACGTAGCTGTTACCTAAGCATTGACGTTACTTGTTTCATCAGGTTATCAGGCTAACGTCAGGCAGCTGAGAACTGCTCAGGTTCTTCCTGAACTCTTAGACATTTCTGTCAAAAGTAACATTACGTAGAAAGTAAAGGTAGAAGTGGAAAATTGTACACCTGATAGGACAGTACTGTCAGGAGACGCCACCAGTAATGGTGACTTGTTTACTTCCAGTACTTCCCCGGATTCGTATGAGGACCAATGAATTAGCATATCAAGAAAGCAATGGTAGCGCTAACTTCACCCTATAGCAGCGACCACAACACCTCAAACTAACGTGGGAAAGTGATGAAGTGACTGAAAAGGCCCCCAATAAGCTAGACACCAGAGCGCTAGGCTTCATCATATTTGCTTCCTCCTCCGTTACCAATTGTCTTTTTCTTTTTATAGCATTAGAACAGAAGCTCATCTGGTTTGATCAAATCTGATTATGAGGTTTATTTTCAACCACTGAGACTATTATTGAAATGTCCTCAAACTCTGATATTCTTGATATCGTCTGACATAAAAGGCTGTACATATTTTTAGCATTAAAACAACAGTTTTGGACCTTTATTTATCCCGGTTAACACACAGATACTGCCACCTCATCGTATCATTTTGCGCCCTCCGTGTAACCCAACGATTTACAGCATGAGTCAGACTCACCTCCCTCTCTTTTTTTCTATCTACTTCTCTCTTTCACACACACACACACACGCAAATACAGACTTGCGACAGTGTATAGCTCCGATCAGAACATCCATGACACCCACACGGAGCATCACTCCTCATTTCTTACATCTCACTTATCGCCCGGCCTCAAACATTTCCTCTGGGAGTCGGACAGCTGTTATCTTTGGCCGCCAATGTCACTGTCAGACAAGTAATAGGAACCTTGTGCTCGCTTTCAGGCCTGTCCTCCCTCAGCTCCCCAGACCCGTCAAACAGAGGAAGTTTTCACAGAGAACAATCAATATAAAATGAAACCCTGTCTAGATTGTCAGATTCCCATTTTCTTCCCTTCCCTTCCAGTCCTCTATATTCAGATAGAGGCACGAGTGCTGCCGATAAGCCCGGGAAGGCCTCGGTTATCTGAAGCACAGCTTACGGCCTGTCGAGCTCTGACCCTCAGCTTGTCAACAGACATCCTGAGAAAGTGTCGGGGAATGGGATACAGGTGTTTCACAACCACAGGAGCTAGTGGGGGGGCAGATAAGGAGCTTTACTCTGTCATGTTTTTTTGACTGGGTTTCTAGGATTGTTTTCTTGGCCACAGTAGAAATCATAGCCAGGCTATATTATCTCTAACCTCTAAATATTCTTTTTAATCCCGATTTCCCCAATGTGTCATTAAAGCAGCATAACGTTAGGTAACTTTAATCAATAAAACATCAGAGAACACGTTGAAATATTCCTGGTAGGGCCGTCAAAGTTAACGCAATAATAAAGTGTTAATGAAAATTTGTTTTAATGTTACTGATTTCTTTAACGCATTAACGCAACTTGCGATTTATAGGTTGTAGCGGGTTCAGTTTTAAAGCTAGAGTGAAGATACTGGTATCATATGAAACTAGAAAACCTAATGAATCCATCGGTACCAACCATGTCATACTAACTCGTCGCAAAGGAGGTTAAATAACACTCTAAATTTGGCGAGGAAAAACTGGCATGGCCATTTTCAAAGGGGTCCCTTGACCTCTGACCTCAAGATACGTGAATGTAAATGGGTTCTATGGGTACCCAAGAGTCTCCCCTTTACAGACATTCCCACTTTATGATAATCACATGCAGTTTGGGGCAAGTCATAGTCAAGTCAGCACACTGACACACTGACAGCTGTTGTTGCCTGTTGGGCTGCAGTTTTTTCATGTTAGGATTTGAGCATATTGTTTTATGCTAAATGCAGTACCTGTGAGGGTTTCTGGATCAATATCTGTCATTGTTTTGTGTTGGTAATTAATTTCCAATAATACATTTTTACATATATTTGCATAAAGCAGCATATTTGCCCACTCCCATGTTGATAAGAGTATTAAATACTTGACAAATCTCCCTTTAAGAGACATTTTGAATAGAAACAAATGTGGGATTAATCGCAGTTAACTGTGGACCATCATGCGTTAATCCCTAGAAAAAATTGGTTCTTTCCTTTAACATGAAATGTGTCCCTTTTGTAGCTTCTACAAATGACTTTATGTTTAAATTTAACTGAACTATATTACGAGAATAGATCTAGGAGGATGCGCTGGAATACTCCTGACTGACTACATCATTGACTTTCTATCAATATTGAATCAAGCTACCATCTGCACCGCGTGCACCAGCTGTACGCTCGTCTCTCGTGGCCGACTTGTGAGAGCAGCGAAGGCCGGGCCGGGCAGCAGTGCAGCGCGGGGTCGCGGGGGTCACGGCTGCGGTATGCTCTCTCCAGAGCCGGAGAGAGAGAGGTTCTGCTCTGCCAAAACCCCTCCGAGATCCGGTCTGCCGGCCTCAGCCATCTGCACCGAGCCCAAAGGAGGAAGCAACAAGGGGAGCAGAAGGGACGAGGAGGAGGAGGAGGAGGAGGAGGAGGAAGAAGGGGGCCCAAACAAATGTGTCCCACAACGCACTTTGGCAGGAAGCAATCCAGCGTGGGCTCAGTTTCAGCACAGGAAACTTCCTGCGGTAAGGTTAGAGAGCGACGCCGGGAGGTTTATTAACAGACAGCAGCAAAGACGGAGAGAAAAAAGGAAGAGTGGAAACGGAAAGGAAAGAGTGATGAGAGCAGCAGCGCAGAGTGTGAAGACGGTGGGGGGCAGATGGGGTAAAATCACAAGAGGACTAAACAAAGACGCAAAAAAAAGGAAGGAAAGTCAAACAGGAAAGGAAACGGATACTAAGCCGGTACTCGAGTGAAGTTCACAGAGCGGGACGTGAATTGTTGCTCGTATCTGATTCTTGTGACCGTTCAAACCTATTCTGGGATGTAAACCAATATATGAAGCGAAGCCTGCGAGCTGTTCAGGCACTCAACCTTAGTCAAACTCTCTATTGGCATACTCTCATACCAACGTATATCCCACGCACCCTTCGGTTATGCTGGTGTACTGTATGTGAGCAGTCAGTGCTCTGCTACCACACTGCTCACTCTGGAAACTATGCTGTCACTTGCTGTCCACACTGCTGCAGCTGTTCATACAGTATTTCCATCTCCACCCCAGCATCCACCTGTGGGGACGAAGTCACCGCGACGTCACCCATCGATTTGTGGACTTCCGTTTTGAAGCCTCGAGTTGGGCATTTTGGCCATCGACATCTTGCTTTTTTGCACTCAGATGTGTCACGAGAGGGCGGAGCTAAGTACAACCGAAACGCTGAGTAAGACTTTTTTTAGGAGACCAATAAGGTTACAATCATGAACTGAAAACACACTGTGAAAGGGTTAAAGTTGTAAAACGAAAACACAGACAACTCCCAGACCGGACAACGCCGTGGTAGCGACCTGTCAATCACAAGGTAGCCACGCTCTAAAGCATCCCCTACTTTATGGTCTATTTGACTCTAAATGGGACCATAATTTACTAAATGAACATCATGCTGTATTTTAGAAGACTTGAAACTAGCGATTGAGACCATAAACTCATGTTTACAATGTTTACTGAGGTAATAAATCAAGTGAGACTCATTTTCTCATAGACTTCTATACAATCAGACGTCTTTTAGCAACCAGAGGAGTCGCCCCCTGCTGGCTGTTAGAGAGAATGCAAGTTTAAGGCACTAAAGCATTGGCTTCACTGCTTACCTGCCCACTTGCTCTGAGTCTACTTTCCCCTGTCGTCACTCCCCACTCTCCGCTGTGCCGAACTTAGTGCTTCCTCATGGGGAGCGACGAGTCTACAGCTTTTGCCAGAAATCATCTTCGCCCCTTTGCTTGCGTCACTCATGAGTCAACGTATGAGTGTGGTGTTTGCAATATGGCAGATAGAACGCAGCACTCAGAAGGGTGTCTAACTTTACAAAATAGTCGTAATAAAGAAGAATGTAGCCAAGATGATTTCATGCACGGGAGGAAGAAGTGCATCCAGGATGCTTAAGTATTTACTGCAGCATGGTATAAAAATGAATAGTACTACGTTCACTGAGTCAAAATCAAATTGTGTAAGCAACAAAAAGTCATTATTTTTCCTCTCTCCATTGACGTGTTGCTAATGTCATTATTGCTCAGCAAGCTGCCAAAACTATGACAGTTGTAGGTGAATCACGAAGATTTATTTGCAGTTGTGTCAACTTTCATCGTATCTGATTTCAGTTGTAAAAACCTGAGTCACATCCAAGCTGCGTGTTTCTGCTTGTTTTTGTATCTTCGCATCCGTGCGATCTAAGGCGGGATCTGATTCTAAAAAAAATGATTGAAAACTGTGTTGGAAGTGCAGCCAGCGAGACACAACATATCCTTGGCTTTACTTGGAGGCGGAGAGGGAAATGGATGGCGTGGACAGGGTGTGAGAGGGGAGAGCACCTTGGATCTTGACACTCTGTTCCTTCACCACATTCACACACACTTCCTTGAGCTGATGAATCTCTGCTTGTTTTTCCGTTGGAGAAGTTACAGATGCGTCGCAGGTTACAGGAAGGAAATCAATTTCAGTCTTCCTTGTCATCAGTCTTGCCTCTTGTTGAATGCATCTCAGATTCACAAGAGGGAATGTGTATGTGTGTGTGTGTTTGCGTTTCCGAGTGTGTGTGTTTGTGTGTGTGTTTACATTGAATAAAACCCTCAAGCACGACAGCAGCAGGATCCCAAGCCCCTGACTAAACCGTGGGCTCCTAATCCTCTCTGATGACACATAATTTTCACTTTGTGGTTTTCTCAGGCCCCCGCTCATGCACACTGGCACACACACACACACACACACACACACACACACACACACACACACACACACACACACACAGAGCGCACAAGTTGCCAAGGCAACTCATAAGCGCTTGGGATGAATGAAGGGAGAAGAGGAGGATGAGATCACTGGTATCTTGTTTCGTTGTTGCGGTACAGAAGCCCTCAACTTCCCCTCGCAGCCAGACGAGTTAATGAGGTCCGTCCTGCTGTGGAGCTCAGAGGTCCCGTCCAGACTCACAGTTTAGCTCTGAACACTCAACACTGCTGCTTATGTTTCTCTCACCCAACTGACAAACTGCGACGACTGCTTCTCCATGCTTTGACTGACAAGAAATAGCTTTTAAAGCTAGGGTTGGCAATTTTCTTCTTGTAGTTATGTTATATTTCTTCGATTCTCTTTACATCCCAACAACAATCAATTAATCAAATGTCTGTCACAGGACTACATTTACAGGACTGTATGTAATAAGCCCACCCAATCATTTCATTTGGCCTGAATTAAATGATGTGCACTCATTGGGATGTTAATAATTAACCGTTTAACCGTGAACTGACATTAAGCATCTTAACTGATTAACACTATCGGTTAAAATGGTTAAAAGAAATGTTAATAATTTATTAAAAGCTGAGAAAAACTCTTATTTAAGGAGAAAAGCTGGTCCACCTTAAGAGAGTCTGAGCCGGCGTTACAGATACAGGAAGTCGGCTCCCGTCTATAGCTGGATTGAGCGGAGGAGTTGTAGCCTCGTAGCATTTATTCACCGACAAATATCTGTACACACACTGTCTGCTACACCTACGTTCACAGCTATAACGCCACCGACAACACACACACGGTCTGTCGACTACACTCGCTGAAGTTACACCGCGCTGACAGACTGTATGTGTGTGACTACGGTGAGCACGAAGTTACCAGCAGAGCTACAGATTCTAACGCAGCACAAACACACACACTGTTTGTCGGACAATCGCTATCGTTAATCCGGGCAGACAGAGTGTCGTTACGCTGGGCAAATACAAGCTGACAACCTGCTAAACTAAACTAAATGTGCGGTGGAGACTTTTACTGGGAAAGTGGCTGCATGTCCGCGACACGACACGATGCACCGTGGCTGCCAAGTTAACGCTCCCGGACGGATGAACTGTGGACTCAGTTGTCTGTTGTGCTCATACACTGCAGCTGGTTCACCGCTGCATGTGAGGCAAAAATCTTGTCGGTTAACGGTTAATAATCGGTTAACGGGGGTCGGTTATCGGTTAAGAAAAATTTTCAGAATTAGCATCCCTAGTTCATAATGATAATTTTGGAGGGAAGCCTTAAGGGACGGGCTGTCAGTGTTGATGACTTGGTGACTTTCTTGCAAGGTTGAGGGACTTTTGGAGCTAGTGCTGCTAGATACTTTCATTTAAAAAGAGTTGGCAACACTGGGCTGGGTTATTAGGTTGGAACATTTTTAAAATCTAGCGTTCTCTTGCTAGTTTCTTAAGATTACCAACCCTAGTTTTAAGTGAAACCCCCACCATGTCATTCTGAGTGGATCTACAGCCACACAACAAGCTGTTTTAACCAGTTCTCTGGTAGATATTTCGTTTTCCGTCGCACTGGTTGATGAATGAGACAAGACAAAAGTAAAGTGTAATGTTAGTGCCAAGATCTCAGGTTCATTTTCTATTAGAAAATGAATCATGGGGATCTAAGAAAAGGAATAAATATTACCTATTGGTATTTTTTAGTGTTACAAGTAAGGTTAGCTAAAGGTCATGTATATTAATTTCCCATAATTTCGTAAAACATCAGATGTTCTTGTGCGTCACACATTTCTGAGCACAACATGCTGTATTTTTGAGTCATACTGGGATCCTGACTTTTCGACAGCCTAAAAGAAACAGCTGATGTCCATAAAAAATTCTAAGACAGAGGATTTCAGCTCAGCCTGGCCTAAGTGAACTATAACTAAATAAACAAAAAAGGCAGCGCCGCGTCGGTAAGGCCGGGACTTTGCTCTCCAAACTCAAAGCTCCTTAGTCACTCAGTTCTTCAGTAAATGTTTGCCTATTCTCTCCAAGCAGAAGTAGGCGGATACTGGTCTTGCTATCTCAATAAAGAAAAGGTTTTTCTTTCTCCAGACAGGAGGAGGAGGAGGAGGAGGAGGAGGAAGAAGGAAGGAGGAAGGAGGAGGAGGGCTGACCGTGACCTTCTGACACCCTGACTCAGGGACATATGGGTATGAGAGCTACACATTTCCACAGTTAATGCTCACACTATTCATCTCCTCCTCGGCTTTGTGCGGCTGTCTGTACATTGATTCCCTGTCAGGTGGGTGCGGCAGGGGAAAATCCACCTCCACACACACAAACACACTTTTACTTTTCAGTCAAGAGAAATCCCCCCTCCCAACCTCCACTTCTCTCATATTCATCCTCCGCTTCCTCCTCCGGCATGCGAGCGCTTGTCCCCGTCCAGCAAATCTGGACCTCATCCAGTCAAAACAAACATAAAACAGATCATCAATCACGCAGAACTTTTTATGGCCAGGAAGTAGCACGACCTGTTTTTTGATAGCTTGTTGTTGAGCGCGAAGAGCAAGCCGGCTCTTGTAGGTTAGTTCCTGAATCCAGCGTCAACTGCCACTCTTCCTTTTGTTCAGGAGCCAATTTTTTTTCTTTTTTTTTGAAAATGCACAAGCTTCAAAGACATTTGTTCGCTAAGTCAGAAAGGCCCCTGCTTGTCTGAACCCCCCCTACACACACACACACACCCTTTTACTACTCTCTTTTCTTTCCATGTGGAGAAAGTGAAGTCAGCATTTTGTGCAGTATAACACTTAGCTGATCACCTCTACTGCAAAGCTTCCATGGCAACCTTTTTGTCTTAAACAACGTCTACTTGTGTTGAATGCATGCTGTATGTCTACGACCTGCAAAGAGCTCAACCCAAACCGCTTCTCACATTTAAATAATCAGAAGTCAACCTAATCCAGGGGTCAGCAACCTGCGTCTCTTTAGCTCCTCTCCAGTGGCTCCCGGTGGATTTTTAAAAATGGAAATGAATAACTGTTTTTTGTTTACATTTTCACTTTTATTTATCATTGTTGTAGGTCTATGGTACGACGGTACGACAGAGTATTAGGGCCAAATTGAGGGAAAAAAAATAAATCTGAGATTTAGAGAATAAAGTCATAATATTACAAAAATAAAGTCAGAAGTTTACAAGAAAAAAGTCGTAATATTAGAATAAAGTCAGAAGTTTACGAGAAAAAAAGTGGTACTATGAGAATAAAGTCAGAAGTTTACGAGAAAAAAAGTGGTATTATGAGAATAAAGTCAGAAGTTTACAAGAAAAAAGTCGTAATATTATTAGAATAAAGTCAGAAGTTTACAAGAAAAAAGTCGTAATATTATGAGAATAAAGTCAGAAGTTTACGAGAAAAAAAGTTGTTATATTATGAGAATAAAGTCAGAAGTTTACGAGAAAAAAAGTCGTAATATTATGAGAATAAAGTCATAACTTTACGAGAAAAAAATATATATAATATATATATATATATATATAATATAATATAAAATTACTACTTTATAATATTAGGACTTTATTCTCATAATATTCTGACTTTCTTTCTCGTAAACTTAATATATATATTTTTTCTCGTAATATTATGACTTTTATGACATTCTGGAAATGTCAGATTTTTTTTTCCCTCACTTTGGCCCTCACTGTATTAGACTTATATCCTATATACTTAGACTATAAACTGTGTTACCTTCATCACAATGCTCAAATGTTTTGCTGCTCCAGACAGATTTCTTTTTTGCCTATAATGGCTCTTTTGATAGTAAAGGTTGCTGACCCCTGACCAAAACAGTACATGAACAATCTTATGCAGCCGAAATCTGTTTTGCATTTAGCTTCCCTGACCTTTCCCCACCATTGGGAACCATTGGTCACTGATTTATGTCATTTATTTCCATATTCGCAGAGCTAAACGACTTTTAATGAGGGTTGGAGTGGAAAGCATGATCCTCATGTCGTAATATTGTCTCCATCTTTCTTGGTGAGTGTTCAATTTTGTGGGGTTTCAACATTGCATTTCCCAGAATCACCCCTCAATTAAAGGGGAGCTTATCATGTCAGAATCAACTTACTAGTCACAGAGAGCTCCACACAAAACAGTTAAAGGAACAGGGTGTAACATTTAGGAGGATCTATTGGCAGCAATGGAATATATATTATTAAGAAGTATGTTTTCTTTAGTGCATAATCACCTGAAAAAAGGAATCGTGTTTCAGTTTGTTTGCAATCTGCAACCTCACCGCTAGATGCCCCCAGATCCTACACACTGCACCTTTAAGTAATCTCAGCATGGGCTTGGAAACTTCAAATTTATAACAGAAAAATATCGTAAAAAACATGTTGACTTGCGAAATTATGCTTTAAATTGACAAATATCATATGTGTGATTGACGGCGCAATTCAAACGGGATCAAAATATAAATATTTGTCTCTCGCCGTTGACTACCGATCCATGGGGTCCACCAGAAGGGGGAGGGACTTCACCTCTATATAACGCTACTTTAGGAGCAACGGAAGTCAGACGGCAGCTGGCGGTACCGCGGTTTTGCACTCTCCGCCTCATATTATCGCAGTTTATTACACGGCTGTGTTGAATACTCGATTCTGATTGGTCAATCACGGCATTCTGTGGTCTGTCATTTCTTTATAACAGACCGTTGCTACGAGCGCAGCTCTGATGGCGGACCATTCTTGTGTCAAATATTGATTTCTCCAGCAAGAAGCCGTGTGATAAGCGGGATAATATACAGCTAGCGGGTCATTGTTTTGAAAGAATCCCCTTCAGGGCAATGAGAGTCCAACCCTCTGCGGGATTCTTTCACAACAATGACCGGCGCGCTGTACATTATCCCTTAGATCACAAGTGTGTCGGAGAACTACGGCGGCCTTTAGGTAACGTAAAAACGCGAAAGTCTTTCTCTAGAGTTTCATGTTTGTCCGTTCTGGGCTTCTGTAGAAACACGGCGAACTCCATGAAGAGGACCCGCTCCCTATGTAGATATGAAGAGCTCATTCTAAGGTAACGAAAGCAATTCAGTTGATTATACATTAAAGAAAACAAGGTTATTATGAATATTATATTCTATTTCTGCTAATAGATCCCCCGAAATGTTACACACTGCTCCTTTAAAACTGCTGTTTGCCTGTTAATGAAGTTCAGTAGGAGGTCTGTTCACTGCTCACGCTCAATGCACGGCATCTCTTCTTCTTCTTTTTCTTATTCCAAACATGTCTTAGAAATAAAACACCTCATTACCAAACTACTAAACCGAGTGTTTATAGAGCAACTGGAAACGATTTCATTAACTGGGGGTATTTATCAAGAGGGGAAGAGCTTTAGGCTTTTTTGCGTCTTTTCCTTATTAAAGAAAAAAGCCTGCGATCAACCAACACGCCGTCAGTAAGTCATACGAGTGTGTGTGACGTTTAGAGTAAAGCCCACACTGTCAGAAACGCCATGTGGAGTGTGTCGCGAACCGGAAGACGGAAGGGGGGGCACTGCGCTCGGCTCGGCTCGCTCGCTGGCATGTGAGAACAGTTTCCCTTTCAGAAGAGAAAAGAGAGTTCAAACACACATACACACACACACACATGCACACACACAACAACAACAACAACATTTATTCAGGAAGCGCCGTCTGCCCACTCAGGAAATTCCTGAGGACAAGAGCTGCTTCCAGGAGGCAGGAAATTTCCCCTCAGAAAGACCAAACGCACACACACATTCTTTATAACACCAATCCCCCCCCACACAGTAAAACGGGTAATATACCACAAAGACAGAGAGAGAGACCAAAGGAAGCTGGTAGGGGGGGGTTTGCAGTCATGTACGGTAACACACACACACACACACACACACACACACACACACTTACTCATATACACATACAGTATACACCTACACTACCTCTGGCAAGCTCTGCACAAAGACACAAGATTCACTCATACTCATCCACCCACTCGCACAAGCATGCATAGTGCTAGCCCAGCTGTGAGCGCGCACACACACACACACACACACACACACACACACACACACACACACACACACACACACACACACGCACCAAGGAAACCAGCCAGTCTTGTTTCCATGGACATGGATTTTTCACATCATCCAGTAAGATATTTCCACTCTCGCAGCCACTCTTCTTTTGTATTTCGTGCATGTTTATTGTGAACTATCACTGGAGACGTCTCGTGTTTTTTAAGACCTTTAAATAATTCAGTGTTTTTTTCCCACCGATTAGCTCTCTCAGTTGCGTCACGCTGTACGAGTACGTGGGAGCCGTGTCGGAGGCGACGTTGCCTGGATCGCGATCAAATTAAAAACGTTAACGGTTAACGTCAGCGCTGCTTTATTTATTGAGAGCGGTGGTGAAATCCCTCCCAGGCCTGTTCAGTATTTGTCTCTTGACTGCGGACAAACAAACAAAAACATCTCGGGCGGTTGACAGCACTCCTCTGCGTGCTGTTTTAAAAGAGGACTAATGGATGATTCCTTTAATGACGTGTTTAATGGGGATTCTTTTTTTTAAAGCCACAATGGAATAAAAACAATTCCTTTTTAACAATCGTGTAATTAAAGTGTCTTAGTGTGGCTCTGTCTATTAGAGATTGGCACAGCCGGTGCACAAGCTTAAACTGGTTTGATTTTATGCAAAGCGGCTGAACCGGAGGTGTTTGTCATTATGACACATTCTGGCAAATTAAAAAGTAACCTGACGGCGTCACGGCGCTTAATCCAACTCGTATTGCATCACTAATAAGCAATATGACAACGTGATTAACGTAATTACTTCCGCCAAGGCCGAAGGCCTAGGAAGGAGGTTATGTTTTCACCGGTGTTGGTTTGTTGGTTTCTTTGTTGGTTTGTCCGTTAGCAGGATTACTCCAAAAGTCCGAGATGGATTTGAATGAACATGTTTTGGAGGGGTGGGGTGTAGCACAATGAACAATCCATTAGATTTTGATGGCGATCCAGATCATGATCCGGATTCAGGATTTTGTTTTAAGGATTCTGATCAGCCTGAGCATTAAGACAACAGGGTTGCATTAATACAATCGATCTTCAATTGAACTAGAAAACCTGATGAATCCACTGGTACCAACCATGTCATACTAGCTTGTCGTGAAGGAGGTTAAATAACACTCCAATCATACGCTAAATTTTGGCGAGGAAAAACTAGCATGGCCATTTTCTAAGGGGTCCCTTGACCTCTGACCTCCAGATATGTGAATGTAAATGGGTTCTATGGGTACCCACGAGTCTCCCCTTTACAGACATGCCCACTTTATGATAATCACATGCAGTTTGGGGCAAGTCATAGTCAAGTCAGCACACTGACACACTGACAGCTGTTAAATATATACAGACATTTGCATAAAGCAGCATATTTGCCCACTCCCATGTTGATAAGAGTATTAAATACTTGACAAATCTCCCTTTAAGGTACATTTTGAACAGATAAAAAATGTGCGATTAACTATGGACTGGCACCCTGCTTAGAACCCTCCTTTATTCAGATATTTTTTTTCTAATTTACCTTTATTTGAATCCATTCATGTATATGTATGTACATATAGTATATTTATAGTATGTATATATTTATTTTACCATGGATATCGAGCATATTGAGAACAAAAACTTGCTTCAGAATGAATGAATCTTATCTTAAGAACATAACATACTGCATGTGGTGACATTAGACTGCAGAAATTATGAGGTGTTTATATTGAAATGTCTTTTTTCTAATGAATGGAATACTTCAGTTATTTAATTGAAGATTCAGTGCTTCAATGCAAAAGAAAAAATAAAGCAAAGGATCAAAGTGAAAGGAAGTTAATAGAAATATGTTTTAGGGAGTGATTAGAAAAGAAGGTGAGGGTTTGGCGTGTGATGTCTGGCTGAAAGGGTTAAAATCGAGCCTGGTAGCATTCTTTAGTGTGAGGAGCAGGCTGTAACTCTCCCCGATCTAATCCACTTCCTCCCCAGGAAATGGAGAAGGCGGATTTCTGCCCACACTGCAATTTCCTCCCTCATTCTTTTTCTTTCTGTCTTTTTTTCCCCCTCTCCTCCTCTCCTACTCCTCCTCCTCCCTCCTCCTCCTCCTCCTCGTGCTCTCTTCCTCCCCTCAGGACAGAACTCCCTCTGAGTGTGGGGGTTAATGGACGGCTTGTTTTCCAGCACATGTGTGTTTAGATAGGCGAGGGGGGGAGAGAGAGAGGACGAGGTGTTTTAGTCTGCGTGCTCGGTGACAAAGACATGTTGCCGTCTGTCTGAGAGTGGATCCCGACCAGATAGCGTCCGTAAACTAAACACTGAGGAGGAAAAAAAGAAGTGATATGTTTCCCTGAACCTGCAGATGTGCGAGAGTCTGTGTGAGGAACCGGGTTTTGTAATCTGATTAAAAGTAGGACTTCCACATGTCTGCGGATGTGAACTGACCCATCGGTTTTACTCGACAGGAAACTCAACGCGGACCTGTTGAGCGTTCTTCCTTTTTTCTGCAACAATGCAAAAGAGGAAGTGGGCTGAGGGAGTTTCCTGTGTCGTCTCATCCAAGCCGCCTAGCCAAGCGCCCCCACAAAAAGCCCTGAACTTCACACTTGCTAAGAAAGAAAAAAAAATGAACTGGTTAAATATTGATGGGACGCATTGGACAAAGCAGCTCAGGGATTACTCTTTGAACATCGAGCCTATCTCTTGGCTCAGGTCCAGCCCCGCCTTCTCTGTGATTGGCTGAGCAACAGTGTGCCAATGCAAATGACCCAGCGTTGCTTCATTGAAATATGAAAACATATTTCAATAGATTTTTTTCCCTTTACTGCCTCGCCTGCAGACTATTTGCTTCTCACTTTGTTCAGTTAAGACTGGAAAGTTCCAGTAGTGTCACATCTGACCCCTTCAGGTGGTCAGATGTGCACCTACAATTGGATTTCCTTTGGCCTGAAGCAAAGTGGAAGAGCTGTCCTTGTTGTATTGCTGCTATATATTTGGTTTGTTCTGATTCAAAGGAGCCAATAAAAAGACAATCAGTGCTTCTAAACAAAAACCACATGATTTCCAATTAGGTTGTTTACTGGTTTAGCTGTAATCATGCTGTTCATACTGGTTTAAAGAGGACCTATTGTGCACATTTTCAGGTGCATACTTGTATTTTGGGTTTCTACTAGAACATGTTTACATGCTTTAATGTTCAAAAAACGCTTTATTTTTCTATTAGCGGTTGTCCTGCAGCGCCTCTTTTCACCTCTCTGTCTGAAACGCTCTGTTTGAGCTCCTGCCCCGCCTCCCGAAAAGCCCAGTCTGCTCTGATTGGTCAGCTGTCCCACTCTGTTGTGATTGGTCAACCGAACCAAACTCGTCGAACTCCGCTAGCTAACTAGCTTTGTTTGAAGGCGTGCCAAACTAGCCGCTAGGCAGGTATTATGCAAATGTGTTACTTGGTGACATCACCATGTTACAGAGGAAAAGGCGGAACATCAAGCGAGGCGTTTCAGGAAGTTCAGGACTTTTTGGACTCTGCTCCAGCTCCGCTCTAACTAGCTTTGTTTGAGGGCGTGCCAAACTATCCGCTAGGCAGGTATTATGCAAATGTGTTACTTGGTGACATCACCACGTTACGGAAGAAAAGGCGGAACATCAAGCGAGGCATTTCAGGAAGTCCAGGACTTTTTGGACTCTGCTCCAGCTCTGCCCTAACTAGCTTTGTTTGAGGGCGCGCCAAACTAGCCGCTAGGAAGGTATTATGCAAATGTGTTACTTGGTGACATCACCATGTTACGAAGAAGAAAAGGCGTGACTTCAAGCGAGGCGTTTCAGACACTTCAGGAGCAGTGTTTCTGTGGGGGACTTTGGGCTTTGTAACTTTGCAGACCTTTTACATGCACAAAAAACTATATAACACACTAAAGGAAAAGGGAAAAAGAACAAAAAGCATAATAGGTCCTCTTTAAGCCACCTGTGTTTAAGCCTACAAACAAGCATACCTAATATTAAAGGTGCCTTGGGGAGTTTTTTTGTAAAGAAACAAAAGTTATGTTTACATTCAGTGTTACTCACAGAAACACAATGTGTGTTTCCTTGAGGCCACAAAAGTGCTAAATGCATTTACTTCCTCGTAAACTATTTGCAAAACAGATTTTTAAACCGTTTTAAATTCTGCATTGTTTACATTTTTGTTTGCTTGCTAGCAGTCTTCTTCTTTGTTGGTGCATTGCGACATCTATAGCCGCGTTTTTAAAGCGTGACTACTGTGTTTGTAATGTGTCTGTTCAGAGCATGGTGGTTTGGTAGTTGTCTCTTTTGTTCTGGTTTATAGCGGTAACCATCAGTAAGAATGCCGTCACATTTCATCACAGCAGGTAGCGCGTTTCGTCTGTTAAACTCGTGACCGGAGAATGGCCGTCATTGAGCCACCCAATCTTTATGAATCAATAACAAAAGCTTGAGATGTGGGAAGCAATTCAGAACTAATCTTATTGCATTGTGCTGCCTTTATTTTTCCCCATCATTCAATTATCTGTAGTGCAGTTTGCAAGAATGGACTGATTCACCTGGCTGATGCGTTTACGGAGGCTCAAGGACGCCTCTAATGCAATGGTCATGAGAAATGTAAAGTAAACGTACTGCGTAGTGAATGGGCTTTGTGAAAACATGATCCTTGAAAGAAGAAAAGCTGCATCCATGTCCTGCACTTGAGATTCGAGGGGAGGAATTTTCTAAATGGTTGGGATCTTATCAATTTGTCCTCCCTTGTTCTTCGTCTTCTATCATTCCCAGCCTCCACATTATCTGTACCTGACTGTTGTGTATCTGTCGGTTGTTCCAGTGCAGTAGGTCCGTCTGTCTGTTCCGGTCCAGTGGAAGCGTGTACGGTTCAGATGTCTGACCCCCGGATCTGCTTCAACGCCTCCCAGCTGAGAGATCCAGCATGAGAGGGCCGGCGCTCATGCAGTGATAATAACGTGTTGTCATAACTGCATTGGTTTTAACTAGGGCTGTCGCGATAATAACCCGTTCACGCAAATTTGTTTTAACGCCACTAATTTCTTTAACGCAACTTTTTACTTTTAAGATACTGGTATCATATGAAACTAGAAAACCTAAAAAATCCATCGGTACCAACAATGTCATACTAGCTTGTCCAGAAGGAGGTTAAATAACGCTCCAAACTTTGTAACTTTGAAAAACTGGCATGGCCATTTTCAAAGGGGTCCCTTGACCTCTGACCTCCAGATATGTGAATGAAAATGGGTTCTATGGGTACGCACGAGTCTCCCCTTTACAGACATGCCCACTTTATGATAATCACATGCAGTTTTAGGGCAAGTCATAGTCAAGTCAGCACACTGATGATATGATTTGAGCATATGTTTTATGTTAAATGCAGTACCTGTGAGGGTTTCTGGACAATATTTGTCATTGTTTTGTGTTGTTAATTGATTTCCAATAATAAATATTTGCATAAAGTGGCATATTTACCCACTCCCATGTTGATAAGAGAATTGAATACTTGATAAATCTCCCTTTAAGGTACATTTTGAACAGAAATTATCATTAATTTGCGATTAACTATGGACTATCATGCGATAAATCGTGATTAAATATTCTAATGGATTGACAGCCCTAATATTAACTATTTACGCAACATTTTTATTTATTCATGTTGCCTAATAACGCCGTCTAGAGCTTTTGTTCCCTGTTCTAAACTCTCTTATATTATCGCCACTCTACAGAAAATCCCAAAGATGTCACAGTCCCGCCCCCACACGGGTTTGATTGACAGGTGATTTCTGAGACAAGACAAATACAAATCTTGACTTCCCAGATTCCCACTTCCAACCACACAGAAACATTTAGATGCTTAAAAAAAAACACTGACAAAAATCAATGTGTCCTGTTCATATGGCCGACTGATCAATGCATGTAGGAGTCACTGCTCATCTGTGTGTGTGTGTGTGAGTGTGTGTGACTCACGCAGGTGCGCAGGCAGCCTGGCAGGCTCGTCCTCCATTCGGCTGGCTGGCCTCGCGGCGGGAGCATGGACGGGGGAGGAAGTGGAGTTTGGCAGCGGGTTCGCGGAAGGACTGAAAGAGCTCCTCTCCTGCTATGAATAGACACAGAGACACAAAGCATGGCTCACAAAGCTCCACGACGCACCGGCCCTGAACCCAAACAGCCCCCACGCCAACTCGCCTCAACCTCGGCGTGCACCCACAACATCGGCTAGCCTCGGTCTCATCTCCGCACGCAAGAGAGAGGCGTGTGTGTGTGTGTGTCCTTCTAATAAACTGTCATGCCGTGAGTACACACACACAAACACACGCCGGTGATGCACATACCCAGAATGCCACACGTGCTTTGAGCACACATGTTGCTTTGCAGTGCAGTAAAAGTCTGAAACCAACCAATGCTCTGTTTGGTTTGGTAAAGATTGTAATCTCAGCGTCTCCGAGATGCATTAGTGGCTCGGAAAACAACACAGCTGGATTTTCATCATCAATCATCTGCTCTGTAAAATGTCTGAAAACGGTAAAACATTTCCATCACAGCTCAGGAACCCTGCAAACGTTTGACGTTTCTGCTCGATAAATGAAACATTTCATCTATATATCCAATATTTGTCGACGTTAAGAGATGATTAATTGATTAGTTGTCAGTTTTAGTCATTTTTTTAAGAAAAAAAAAGTCAAAATTCTCTGATTTCAGCTTCTTAAATGTGAATATTTTCTGGTTTCTTTCCTCCTCTATGACAGTAAACTGAATATCTTTGAGTTGTGGACAAAACGAGACATTTGAGGACGTCATCTTGGGCTTTTGGGAAACACTGATCCACATTTTTCACAATTTTCTGACATTTTAAAGACATAAATCAACTGAAAATAATCACTAGTTGCAGCCCTAGTTGACGTTTTGGCGATCGCCTAATCAATAAATCAATTAAAGCTTCAGTAGGCAGTATATTTTTGGCATCATTAGGCAAAATTTGCATAATAACCTTTCAGCATATTGTAATTCAAGTGTTCTGAGAGACTTCTGCACCTCATCATGGCTCTGTTTTCAGGCTTCAAAAAATCCAATCACAGGTCATTTCAGAGAGAGAGAGCGTTCCTATTGGCTGTGCTCCGGTTGGTGGGCGGTGCTTGGTATTTTCTCATTGTTTTATCGGACTTCGCGAGTGATTGACAGCTGCTCAGAGACGGCAAGGCTCCAGATCAACTCTGATTGGTTGTTTTCCTCCGGTCTGTGAAATCTTGCAGATGCCGTTAGGACCCACTCCCTAAGTAGATATAAACGGCTCATTCTAAGGTAACAAAAACATTCTTATTTCCAGGTGATTATACACTAAAGAAAACATACTTATTACTATTATATTATATTTCTGCCAACAGATCCCCCTAAATGTTACACGCAGTTCCTTTAATTGACTAATATAGAGCTGAACGATTAGAGGTGTAATTGGTTAGTAGATTGACAGAAAATTATTCAACAATTATTTTCATAACCTATGTGTCGTTTAAGTTATCTTTATTAGCATTTTTTATTATATATTTTTTAGCAAAAGTGTCAAAAATTAGCTGGTTACAACTTCTCAAACTTGAGAATTTGCCACCTTACTTTGTCTTACATTATAATAAATAAGATCTTTAGGTATTAGACTGAAAAAAACTATTCCAAGACGTCGCCGTTGTGGGGATTTTTCACTATTCACTATTAATTGATAGATTTTGGAAATAATCAGCAGATTATTGCAGCCCTAGAATAAACCTACCCATAATGGATTTCTGATCTGAAGTCAATGGTAATTACAATATGGGTCTTTTTTGAATTGTGTTATGTTCATTCCAAGTACCGGGATAATTTGAACTTTAGTTTAAATATTTTCAAAGTTGTTTCTTCCAGATGTTTCATTGCAGGGTGCCAAGTATACTGTACATCTGTATTTTTGGTCCCTTTCAAAGAGGACAAATGCAGTGCCCTTTTCTTAATGAGTCAGTACAGGACCAGCTGTGTAAGCACTGCTTTATGAATTCCCAGTTTTCCCTATTTTCTTTGCCATAGAAACACCTGTTACATCTCCAGGCACCAAACCAAACACATGTACAACCATCCATGTCTGAACGGAGGATATTCACGTGAGTATTTTGGATGTTTTGAAAAACATAAAGCCTCAACTGTAACGTGTTTGTGTGTGAAATCAGATCAGATTGATGATTCAAAATGAGATCAGTCAGAGAAAACCAGCAATTTGAATATGTCACCTATGACATTGTGACAGGCACAGGCACTACATTGAAACCACTGCATATTTTTCCATAATACCAGTTGTTAGTTGCAGCTCTCTCCAGGATCCTCTGAGATTTTAGACACTCTGCTATTGTAGACTTATTGAATCTAGGTTAAGGTATGAGGTTTTCCAGCTTGTGGTCATTCTGTTGACTGGGTTTCTTTTCCTTCAAATGAAGCCAGAGCATGAAGCCACGTTAAGTTTCTTGAGGAAATGAAGCTTCAGTTTCTCCCTTCAGTTTCAGCGCGCTGTCACCACCCAGCCACTCGGAGACCTGCACACACCAACAACCCTATGCACCAGGAATTTCCTGTGGAAGCCGAGCAATAAGCCTTCAGTGAGTCTGCTATTTCTTCCTCTCAAGAGGCGAAAGGCTTCTCTCCCGTCCATAAAAAAGGTCAGGTTAGTGGAAAGGCGACGGGGGGGCAGTTGGGACAGAGCTTATGATAGAGACGCTGCAGAAAGTGATTAGTGACCAAACTGGGCTGCAGTATAAAGGTGGAGGAGAGTCCTGTCTACCGGCAGCTGGGGTGGAAAACTTCTCATCATTCTCCGGCATGCAATTACTGCAGACGTGCATTGACATCAGACTCCGCAATGAGACATCCCTCATTCACAAAACACCATTGAACAGCTTGCATTAAGGCTAGGCTCTCGATATATATCATGATATAGCATGTTTTGTGGTAATATAATAAATAAATAGTCTACATTAAATAACACTATTTGTATACTCCAGTGTAAATTAAATAAATAAAGTACAGAGTATTTTCTCATTTGAAGAACTTTAGTGCAAAATGAACATATCAGTTTTAAGTTAAATTATAGAGAAAAAATAAATAAATATAGGCCGAGCCGAAACGATATAGAAAAACATATGTAATAGACGTTTTAATATCGTTTTGACGGTATATATATCGTCATATTGCCCAGCCCTAGCTTGTATTGAGGCTGACCTTGAATTCCTAAATGGTCCTATTAGGGCTGCAACTAACGACTATAATAACAATTAAAGGGACTGTTTGTAAGAATCAGAAATTGCTTGTTAACAGCGACACTTGTGGCCGTGAAGTCAACGAAAGTCAGCGTCCTGTTGCTCGCGCTTGTGCTCGCTCTACATAGACATGAACGAGCATCGCTCAAAACAGTGAGGCGACACACGTCAGCTAAAAGCACAATATCACTCTATATATCACCTGCTTGGCAGTAATGTTAGCTGACCAGACGAAGGTCTCTCCATGAATCAATGCTGATCCTAGTGTTGGATTTTCCTGCCTCAGCCTCCCGACTGCGGCCGGAGGGAACGGGGGAGACGCCGGAGTTTTGGTCGGAGACGATAACGTTTCTCTCTGCGGAGCCCCGTCACTTCACAAGACACGGGAAACCTCTGTTGGTCTGGAGGAGCTGCAGCAGTTATTTCTGCACAAACGTCCACTGTACATTCACTAGATATTCTCAGAGCTAAACTAACTCTTCTGCAGTGTAAGAAGTTACAAACAGTCTGTCAATTAAAGGTACTATATGTAACAATTTACATGTATTAATCAATTTGTATTGCCAATGTGTAAACGGATTGTAACGTAACTTAAAAACTGAGACCTTCCCCGACTTTCTCGGTTGCCTATAACAGCCTGTGGACTGATTTCTATGTAAAGGACTCAGGACTGTTTTGGCGGGAAAATCCAAAGTATATGGCGTTCATGCGCGCTCCCGAGTACCTTTCCTATTTTGTTTTACAAAGTTAGGAAAGCGATGGTTAAGTCAAGCCTGATGCTGCCTCACACATAAAAGAATAATCCCACTCACTTCCACACAGTGAGCCATACAGCTTATTAATTATTATTATAAACACTGGTATCGGATCGGTACTCAGTATTGGCTGATATCCAAAGCTCTGGTATCTGTATCTGTATCGGTGCATCCCTACCCAATTTATCAGTTATGAAAATTGCTGCAGATGAATCTGCAAAATTTTCCACTCTAGTGCCTGTCGGGACTCTGAGCGAGTCTGTGCTGACTCTAATCTCTCAGGATCTATAGATTACTTTCATTACTGATTAATAAATGATCATTAAGATTACAACATGTCAAACATTATGACGCATCGCAAGCACAAAGTGTCTTTAGAAAAATCATTTACACAGTCTGATCCGCAACGCCAAAGGCCAATATATCCTTTTAATAATGTTTGTTTTTCAACTATAATGATTATTTCCCTCATCGATCAGTCTATTGGTTGTTTTCAGGACTGCCTGGTTTTTAAAATCAGCGCCAGCTAAGGTGGGATCACCGCCCCGCAGTCGGGCGCACCACCGGCACTGTCATGGCACGTGTCCACAGGGGCGTTTTTTATTGCGAGGGGACGCGACGCTTCCCAACATTGGACGCTTGGTGGGCTGCCACTCGACACAAGGCTCTTCCCACCTGATTGGATGAACGTTTTTCCCTCCATGGGAAACAACATGGAGGCCCGTTTGGAAACTTTACTTCTCTTATTTCACGAAAATAGTTCACCGAAATGTGTTTCTGAAAACATTTTAGGCGAGAAATAATCCACGCAGTTGCTGAATCTGTCCTTTATTTTGGATCGACAAGGTTTATTTTAAAAGATTCTCGGGAGAGGTGGCGAGTCGCGTTGACTAGCCCTCAACTTTATGCAAATGAGGAGCGGGCGCCTAAGGAGTGGCAGACCGGGGTGGTGGTTCCCCTTTTCAAAAAGGGGGACCAGAGAGTGTGTGCCAATTACAGGGGTATCACACTGCTCAGCCTCCCTGGTAAAGTCTACTCCAAGGTGCTGGAAAGGAGGGTTCGGCCGATAGTCGAACCTCAGATCGAAGAGGAACAATGCGGATTCCGTCCTGGCCGTGGAACAACGGACCAGCTCTTCACTCTCGCAAGGATCCTGGAGGGGGCCTGGGAGTATGCCCATCCAGTCTACATGTGTTTTGTGGACTTGGAGAAGGCATATGACCGGGTCCCCCGGGAGATACTGTGGGGGGTGCTGCGGGAGTATGGGGTGAGGGGGGCACTTCTCAGGGCCATCCAATCCCTGTACGCCCAAAGCGAGAGCTGTGTTCGGATCCTCGGCAGTAAGTCGGACTCGTTTCCGGTGGGGGTTGGCCTCCGCCAGGGCTGCGCTTTGTCACCAATCCTGTTCGTGATATTCATGGACAGGATATCGAGGCGTAGTCGGGTGGAGGAGGGTTTGCAGATCGGTGTGCTGAGGATCTCATCGCTGCTTTTTGCAGATGATGTGGTCCTGTTGGCATCATCGGTCTGCGACCTCCAGCACTCACTGGATCGGTTCGCAGCCGAGTGTGACGCAGTCGGGATGAGAATCAGCACCTCTAAATCTGAGGCCATGGTTCTCAGCAGGAAACCGGTGGATTGCCTACTCCGGGTAGGGAATGAGTCCTTACCCCAAGTGAAGGAGTTTAAGTATCTCGGGGTCTTGTTCGCGAGTGAGGGGACGATGGAACGTGAGATTGGTCGGAGAATCGGAGCAGCAGGGGCGGTATTGCATTCGCTTTACCGCACCGTTGTGACGAAAAGAGAGCTGAGCCAGAAGGCAAAGCTCTCGATCTACCGTTCAATCTTCGTTCCTACTCTCACCTATGGTCATGAGGGTTGGGTCATGACCGAAAGAACGAGGTCGCGGGTGCAAGCGGCCGAAATGGGTTTCCTCAGGAGGGTGGCTGGCGTCTCCCTTAGAGATAGGGTAAGAAGCTCAGTCATCCGTGAGGGACTCGGAGTAGAGTCCTTGCTCCTTTGCGTCGAAAGGAGCCAGTTGAGGTGGTTCGGGCATCTAGCACGGATGCCTCCTGGGCGCCTTCCTTGGGAGGTGTTCCAGGCACGACCAGCTGGGAGGAGACCACGGGGAAGACCCAGGACTAGGTGGAGAGATTATATCTCTACTCTGGCCTGGGAACGCCTCGGAATCCCCCAGTCAGAGCTGGTTAATGTGGCCCGGGAAAGGGAAGTTTGGGGTCCCCTGCTGGAGCTGTTGCCCCCGCGACCCGATCCCGGATAAGCGGTTGAAGATGGATGGATGGATGGAGCGGGCGTCGTGACACTCCCGTCTCTCGAATCGCGCCACCACGCTACCAGAATGCATTGCACGGCTGCTTACATACACAATGAATGGGGAGCGTTGGAAGGACGGATCCTGTGGACAGAATATTGTTTCATATTTGATCAGCGCTGCCTAGTTTGATCATTTGATCGGAGTTCGTGAGTGATTGACAGCTGCTCAGAGACGGCAAGGCTCCAGCTCTGCTCTGATTGGATGTTTTCCTCCAGTCTGCAGATGCCTTTAGGAACACCTGAGGAACGTTGGTTTTTTTTTTCAGATTACCTGTCTCATGAATATAAAGACATAGTGACCGTTTTATACAAATATGTTTTTTAATCATATTTGCTCCAACTTGCCTACACCAGCTTTAAATTGCAGTACACTGAGTTAGTCAATAGCAGTACTCCTATCTATCCCATTACAGTAGTAGTAGCTTGCGTTAATAACAACCGTGTTATTATGTGGAGGTCACGACTTCTTCTTGTCAGTTAACGGTTAATAATCGGTTAACGAGGGTCGGTTATCGGTTAAGAACATTTTTCAAAAAGAGCATCCCTATTCATATTTCATCAGCGCTGCCTAGTTTGATCGGAGATCGCGAGTAATTGACATCCGCCTCAGAGACGGCAAGGCTCCAGTTCGGCTCTGATTGGTTGTTTTCCTCCGGTCTGCAGATGCCTTTAGGAGCACCGGAGGAACATGTTTTTTTTTTTTCAGATTACCTGTCTCATGCACTACTGTCAGGATATAGTGACCATTTTATAAAACTAACTTTTTTTATTATATTTGCTCCATTTGTACCCACTGCAGCTTTAAATCATTTCAGAACTATCTTTGCAGCAAAAATAATTGGTTACGGCACACGATGGCAGCTGACAAATAGGGCTGCAACTAATTACTTTTATGTACACATCTCTCAATTGTTGTTTGAATAAGTCAATTAAAATGTCAGAAAATTGTGAATAATGCCCATCGCAACTTCCAAGAGTCCAAAAAAAACCCCTGGATATTACATTTACATTTTTTTGCATTATTTTTATCGTAATTTTTGTTGTCATTAAAAGGTGCAGCGTGTAAGGATCTAGCGCCATTTAGCAGTGACGCTTTTTCAGATTACCTGTCTCATGCACTACTATATAGACATAATGACCATTTTATAAAAAAAGAAAAAAAATTGTAATCCTATATTTGCTCCAATTTGCCTACTCCAGCTTTAAACTGCAGCATACTGAGTTAGTCAGCTGCAGTACTCCTCTCTATCTCTCCCATTAGAGTAGTAGAATCCTCTTAATTATGTGGTTATTATGTGGTTATTATAACAACAACGTTTTGTCACGAACAAACAGTCACGACTTCTTCTTCATCATCACCAGTAGCAGCAGCTTTTAGCAGGAGGAAGAGGAGGAGGAGGAGGAGAAGTAAAAAAGCGTGGAGCAGCGAGCAACAGATGACTAGCACAACAAACGGACTGAATGGCTGCTGCAGCTCGATACAGACAGAAACACATGCAGGGCTGTAAATGCACCACAATGCAGGATTAAATGGATTAAAACCTGTAGATATAAAGTGAACAAAGAGGTGTTTACCTTGTTCGAAGAGGAGGAGGATTCAGACATTATCTCCCCTCAACTTCTCTCTTCTCTCTTCTCTCCTTCCACTTTTCCCTTGTGTCTTTTTATCTCCCTTTCTTTGCAGAAGAAGAAGAAGATCAGCTGTTGTTGTTGTGGTAGAAGTTGTTGTTGTTTTCTATCAGCTGTGCGGCTCCATAGTGCAGCTTGTCGGTGCGAAAACTTCTTTTGTCTGCGTGTGTTTTCCTCTTCTCTTCATATGTCGGCAGCGTGCTGGTTAATAATCCCTTCCTGGAAGAGCAAGTCTCTCTCTCTCTCTCTCTGTCTCTCTCTCTCTCTGTGTCTCTCTGTCTCTCTCTCATTGATCTGGATGTTGTGTGTAAAACGGTGAAATGACGTGAATTCCCAGCATTGAGCCTTGCCCCCTTTTAAAGGGAAACCCAAAGCAGGAAATAGCAGTTGCTGCTGCTGCACACAGAGAGACACACAGACTTTTCTATCTGTTTATTTCAATCAAACGCGGTTGCATAACACAGCTGCTTTAATTACACAGCATGCAAAATGATTATGGTGTGATTTTTTTGATGTTTTCACCACAATAGTTAATCTAAAATGGTATTTTGACACATTTAGCCTTTAACAAATGCTGCAATTTGAAAGTTGCAGTAGGCCATATCGATACAATTTTGATTATTTGTGCAGCCCTAATTGTTTTTTTCAATTAATCAATTAGTCGGTTAGTCTATAACATATTAATCCGTTAAAACTAATGAATCAACATTTTCTACAGCAATTTTTTTTTTTTTTTTTTTTTTTTTGCAAGGATCTGTAACCAAACAAATATGTTTTCACCACGATAGTTAATCTAAAATGGTATTTTGACACACATTTCGCCTTCAACAAAATGTTGTGATTTTAACAAATACTGCGATTTGAAAATTGCAATAGGCCATATATCGATTACAATTTTGATTAATTGTGCAGCCCTAATTGTTTTTTTCAATTAATCAATTAGTCGGTTAGCCTATAACATGTTAAAAAAGTAATGCATCAACATTTCTCATAATCTCTCAGGATCTATAGATTATTTTCATTACTGATTAATAATTGATCATTAAGATTACAACATGTCAAACATTATGACGCATTGCAAGCACAAAGTGTCTTTAGAAAAATCTCTTACACAGTCTGATCGGCAACGACAAAAGTCAAAATATCCTTTTAATAATGTTTGTTTTTCAAATATAATGATTATTTTCCTTATCGATTAATATATTGGTCGTTTTTAGGGCTGCCTGATTTTTAAATAAAATATCTAATTGCAATTATTTTGACCGATATTGCAATTACGACAAAATTTGCAATATTAAAGGGACCGATAATATAGGCATCATTATTCTCATTTTCATTAAAAAACATTAAAATGATTATGGTGTGATTTTTGTACCAAACAAATATGTTTTCACCACGATATTTAATCTAAAATGGTATTTGACACACATTTCGCCTTTAACAAAATATTGTGATTTTAACAAATACTGCAATTTGAAAATTGCATTAGGCCATATATCGATAACATTTTTATTAATTGTGCAGCCCTAATGAATGAATGAAAGATTTTATTTCGAACATAAAAATAAATAAAATCAGATACAAAATAATAACAAACAAAACAAATAGTGTCCGAAAAGGAGTAGGTAGAAATAAAACTTATATATTATTTAATAAGTAGATATAAACCAACCCTTAACGCAACCCTTATCAGATATACAGCATGCAGCACAAAAAGCAACTATAAAAGCATTAAAGGAGATGTAAAGGAATAGCCGCATGTAGGAGCACCATATATGAAACCAATTATTTCTTGCTAATTAATAAAAAAAAAATTATTGTGGTCATATAGCAATAAACTTTAAAGTCAATCATTCACAAAAGATATAATACAAAAGGCTACTGAAGGAATACTATATGAGGAAAGGAAATTAATATTACAGCATGTGTAGGACAAAAGGGAATATGTTCGTTGTCATGGTGATTCTAGAAATTCAAGTTGTACTGGCAAATTTGAAATGACTTATTTTCTCACATATTGGCAGAATTTTCCCACTTGTTCACAAAAAATTCATATATTACTATTTTTTTTACATTCAACTGATAAAGCTTTATGGAAAAACAAGATATTTGGATGAGGTGGTAAAACGTTCTGGTGGTTGTGTCCACATTAGTATGTATGATGTTGGAATTCAGATGTAGTAGACATGAATATCATGATGAATACGGCACTGGCAGATATATTAAAGCTGCACCAATCAATATGTTTACATATAAGAGGACATATGGTCATATAGCATCAACTTTAAAGTCAATCATTCACAAAATATATAATACAAAAGGTTACAAAAGGAATACTATATGAGGAAAGGAAATTAATATTACAGCATGTGTAGGACAAAAGGGAATATGTTCGTTGTCATGGTGATTCTAGAAATCAATACATCCAGTCAAGTTGTACTGGCAAAAGTGAAAAGTACAAAAATGTATATAGTAGTTATTTAATGTTCAATAAGCGCTTTATTTTTCTCATACCATACTCTGTTGTGATTGGTCAACCAAACCAAACTCTTCTGACTCTGCTCCAGCTCCGCTTTAACTAGCTTTAAGGTATTATGCAAATGTGTTACTTGGTGACATCATCACGTTACGGAAGAAAAAGGCGGGACTTCAATCAAGGCTTTTCAGGAGCAGTGTGGGGAGTAACTGCCTTTGTCCTGGACTTTGGGCTTTGTAACTTTGCAGACCTTTTACATGCACAAAAAACTATATTAACACACTAAAGGAAAAGGAAAAGGAAAAAGCACAAAAGCATAATAGGTCCTCTTTAACGACAAATTAAAGGACTGTGTGTAATGAGAACAGAGCTAAAAGGAGAGTTAATATCAGTCTTACATTCATCAAGTAGCCAGAAACACGACTCCAAATGAACGTTATTGTTGTTCTGGATCCTCTGGCTGTGTAAATAAATAAGCACATCTAATTGTTTTACGACTTATAAAAATTTACAACTTTAGTAGTTGATTATATTTCAATGGTGTATTTACAGCTTGTTCTGCTGCCCCCAAGTGGTCAAAATATGTTAATACTTCTGATGAGGGACAAATTAAAGGACAAAAAACACATAAAATGTCTTTGTTAAGGTGTCAGACCACCATGAGACTCCAGAACAGCTTCAGTGCTCTTTAGCATCTATTTTCCTGAGCTCTATTCTTCCAAAAGATATGCTCTTATTTGGTGTTTTCATGATGGTGGAGGAGAAAGAATCTCTCAAATCTCCCACAGGTGTTTGGTTCAGTTGAGATCTGGTGATTACATATGATTTAGGTCCCCAGTCTGGACACAAGGATGCTCCGTTAATTAGTGTTGTCAGATGTGACGGGGGATCTGGGTTGCTTTACGGCACAAAACAGAAAGAAGGCTCTTGTTCTTCCAGTCTAGAGAGCTGAAATCTAAAGCTTCAGAGTTTCTGGTGGCAGCAGATGGTGTAAAAAGACCATGGAAAAATCCCTTCCAACATGTACTGTATTATTCTCTTGGGGGGGCAGGAAGCAATGAGGCTGATGGGAAATGTGCTGTGAGTTAACGAGCTAATGCAGATGAGAGAAACTGAGAGAGATGATGAATGTTCATCCTCATGCTCAGACCTGGTAAATAATTGGACTTGCATGTTTTATGTTATTTCATTTATTACAACATTTAATCACAGTGTAATCAATGTAATTAGGATTTTTTTTTTCTACCAAGACCAACAGAAAAGGAACATTTAAAGGTGAAAACAAATCTACAGAAGTTGATCTAGATTAAGGACAAATTTAAATCACAAAATAATTTAGGTATTCATCGGTATAATTTGACTGTCAGAATATATACAGAGTATATACTGTATATGTGTGTGTGTACTGTATATATACAGACATATGTGTGTATATGTACAGTATATGTATATGTGCGTGTATATGTATAAACAGTATGTTTGTATACTGTATATGTACATATGTGTGTGTATATGTGTGTATGTGTGTGTGTGTGTGTGTATATATATTACATGTTTAATATATATAGATATATATTAAATCATGTTTAATAACATATATATTAAATAATGTTTAATAATATATATATATTAAATCATGTTTAATATATATATTAAATAATGTTTAAAATATATATATATTAAATAATTGTTAATAATATATATACATATTAAATATGTTTTATATACATATATTTATTAAATAATGTTTAATATATGTATATATTAAATAATGTTTAAAATATATATATTAAATAATCTTTAATAATATATATATATATTAAATAATGTTTAATATATATATATATTAAATAATCTTTAATATCTTAAATCATGTTTAATAACATATATATTAAATAATGTTTAATAATATATATATTAAATCATGTTTAATATATATATTAAATAATGTTTAAAATATATATATATTAAATAATTGTTAATAATATATATACATATTAAATATTTTTTATATATATATATATATATTAAATAATGTTTAATATATGTATATATTAAATAATGTTTAAAATATATATATTAAATAATCTTTAATAATATATATATATATTAAATAATGTTTAATATATATATATATTAAATAATCTTTAATATCTTAAATCATGTTTAATAACATATATATTAAATAATGTTTAATAATATATATATATTAAATCATGTTTAATATATATATTAAATAATGTTTAAAATATATATATATTAAATAATTGTTAATAATATATATACATATTAAATATTTTTTATATATATATATTAAATAATGTTTAATATATATATATATTAAATAATGTTTAAAATATATATATTAAATAATGTTTAATAATATATATATATTAAATAATGTTTAATATATATATATTAAATAATCTTTAATATCTTAAATAATGTTTAATAATATATATATATCAAATAATGTTTGATATATATTATTAAATAATGTTTAATAATATGTTTTGATACAAATAGATTTATGATACAGTAATCTTTTTTTATTTCTTATATACAGTAGTCTGTCCTCAGTTGCAGAATGTGTCACTTGACCTATAGATGATTCAGAAGGTGAATATGAGAATGTGACTCCAAATATATTTTTTGCATTTTGTTTCATTCTTATTTGATTTCTGGTACTCCTACAAAAACAATACAAGAAAAAAATATATATCATAAGAATGTCCTCTTCTGGATCCAGGCCTGTGTTGAGGTCATATAACACAGCGACGCCCCCAAGTGGAGGACAGACAGCATTTACTACTAAATATAGTTAAGTTTCGTTTTCCAATCATCAGAAATGATACTGAACTGTCCCACTGCCATTGAACGCAGCAGTCCTCCTCCTGATTCTGTGCGTCTTTTCTCTGGAAGGAAACAAAGAAACATCAGAGAGCGCAACAATGTTGCAGTCTGACATATTCAGGATCATCTGCGACAATCAAGGATCTGTGGACACCGACTACCTGATCTATAATCTGGGTTTAGGTGATTCTATGAATGAGGTTATTAGTGACAGAGAGAAATTTGCTCTGTGTTGTCCTTTTGGACAGCCTAAGGTGGTGGTCCGGACTGGACTGAGACTGTGTCGAACCAGGGACTGTCCTGGAGCCTGCAGTGGACTTCACCTGTGTAAGAAGTTCTTCTTCTCTGGTTCCTGTCCTTTCACTGGGTCCAGGTAGGTTCACAGTATGAGGTGTTGGTCACATGAGTGCTGGTAGAGAGGCCTGCTGGGACTCCTTCAGCTGTTTTTTTAAGGAAGCTGTGTTGTTTAAATTCAAGTTAACTTAATTTTCTTTATTTAATTGAAGTTATTCAGTGAACAACAACACTGTCACAGGTTTGTTTCCGTGTTAAAGTTGCATTTAATGACCTGTTTTTAATGGCCTTGACTCACGTGGTGCGTTCAAGTACTGTTGGTTTGCAGTTTGCAGTTCATGGACACCTTATAGCTTTACAGGCTGATGTAACACATTGAAGTCTGAATAGAAAGCTTTATTGTCATATTAAATACAACGATATTCACAGTTGCCACTTCTGGTCAGTGCTTTAAAACAGATACTTGACAACACTAAACGAGGCAGATAAAACATATAACAGGTAAAGTAGATATAATACATAAATATAAACAAGTGTTACACTAGAAGTATAAAATATAAAAATAGATGTAATGTAAACAGAGGTAATTGCATTTGTAAAACAGGTAGGGTATAGATGTAATAAATAAATACATGTAAACAAATGTAGTTGCACTTGAGATGTATATTATTGATGGTTCCTTTAGACTTTTTTAGGTAGCTTCAAAGTTAAAAAGAAATGCTATTTAATGAATAAGTCTTGACATTTTTGGTAATTGATTTCTGGCAGAAAATTAGATGATAATATTGATGCCACTCTCACGTCTGTAAGCTAAATATGAAGCTATCTCCAGCAGTATTATGACATCATTACCAGCAGCTACAGCAACACAGGCATTGGCCCCCTCAGTTTACGCCCCTGGCCCAATTTAGGCCTTTAATAGCATTATTTAGCGTATTTTAATAGACTAATCCCTTAATGCCCACTGCAGAATAATTTTATGTTACACCACTACTCACTCCATGTACAAAGTATATATGGGGGGCATATTTTTACACGCTTTTTATATCTTTATTTAAGATAATTTATCTTTTTTTAAGGAAGCTGTATTGTTTAAATTCAAGTTAACATCATTTTCTTTATTTAATTGAAGTTATTCAGTGAACAACAACACTGTCACAGGTTTGTTTCCGGGTTAAAGTTGCATTTAATGACCTGTTTATTAATGGCCTTGACTCACGTGGTGCGTTCAAGCACTTGTTGGTTTGCAGTTAAGTTCAGGTGTTGTTATAAAAAACAAACATGGACACAGTGGAGCTTTACAGGCTAATTTAAAGGTCCAATATTGTGCTCATATTTGTGTTCATTCTTGTATTTTGCGTTTCTTCTAAAACATGTTTACATGCTGTAATGTAAAAAAACACTTTCTGCTTGAATATGCCTGTATTTCCCCTCTGTCTGAAACACTCCGTTTTTAGCGCATTTTGACCGAGTTGCAACAGAATTGCGTTGCTAGGAAACTGTTTGGGTCCATGTGTACTTCCTGTCAGCTGATGACATTCACATAAACTGCAACCAGGAATAAACTGGGACACATTTAGAATGTTTACGTTTAAAATTGTGTCAAGGGTCTAAATATTGTATATTTGTGACATCACAAATGGATAGAAATCCTGACAGCTTGTTTCAAATGAGTTTCTGAATACGGGCTGTGTGTATTTCCCTGTGGATTGAGTGTTTTGATACTTTCACAGTATTTATATAGCACTTAAGCCTGCTTTGTGATTAAAAAAACATGAAAATCTCACTTTCTTTATAATGTGGGACCTTTAAGATGTCGTGGGAAGCATATTTTGATGGACTAAACTCAAAACGAGTGCTAATTATGTGCTTTACAAGGCAGACATAAAAGTAATAAAGGATAGAATCCAGATAAACACACATTTCCACATACATTTACCAACAAATATAGATAAATCACAACGTGGTCTGAAAACTAAGTGGCCTACAGATTGGATCTAACAGGAAGTAACTTTTTCTGTGACTTCCTGTAAATTTTCTGAAAGCTGCTGGAAACTGTCCGACTTGACCGCAGCTTTTTCTCGAACAAGCCTATTGTTTTTTTACCTTGTGACCTCGTGTGTGTGTTTGTGTCATCACGGCAAAATGTTGTCCTGGAGACGTCCTATTGTACGGGGGAACTACCGCAGAGGAGGTTTGGAGTACTCTTCCAGGTGTTTATAATTCTATGTGTGTTGTGTTCTTTGATGACAGGAGAGGATGCAAATTCTCCCACGACCTGCACTCCTATCACAACTTTGCGCTACTGACAGCGCACGAGCTGGACAGTCTCAGCCTCACGGAGCTGCGCACGCTGCTGATGCAGAGCGACAACTGGCTCCTGCCTCAGGTACGTCTCACTTCATCCGGAGGAGTTTTTCACATCAGGTTTTTGGATCAGTCACAAAGTGGTTCACAGATAAAAACTGTTGCCTCAGAGTTCCCGGAGTTCATCGTATTAACAGAAGTTTAGTTGACTTGACATCTGTATTTATCATAATACTTGCTTTTTGCTTTGCTTGATTGTAACCACCCTTTTCTCCCCACGCCAGATATGTCATAATTACAACAACGGTGGCGGGGAGTTCGGCCTGTGTAAGGATGGTCATGCTTGCCGTAGGATGCACATCTGCGAGAAGTACATGAACCGCGACTGCAACTGCTCCAAGACTCACGATTTCAAAGCTCCGCAGCCGTACAAGAACCTGCACGAGAGATTCGTGCCGGACGAACTCATTCAGTCCTTGAAGTCTGTTTACGCAAACATATTGGCTTTGAAGTACGTCGACAGGCAGGCCGATGGGGGCAACCGTGAACAGCAGCAACCAAACGCAGACGCGAGCAGCGACGATGGTTTGCAACAGAGGGAGTGGTACGGTGGGAGAGGGAGAGGTGGTAACAGGGGCAACTGGGGCAACAGGGGAAACAGAGGCAACAGGGGCAACAGAGGCAACAGAGGCAATAGAGGCAATAGAGGCAATAGAGGCAACAGAGGCAACGGGGGCAACGGGGGCAACGATCAACAGCAGCAACCAACCTGTTCCACTAATGACGACCTTCCTGACATCGATGCCTTTGATCTGTACAGTGAAGATGGACAGAGGGACTGGTTTTCCACCACTGTCAGCTATGCTGACGCCAACGACACCGATGCAAGCAGCGACGACGGTCAGAACAGAAAACAAAATCCAGATAAAACTTCGACTGCCGTCAGAGGGAGAGGAGGCAACAGGGGCGACCGTCATCAGCCGCAACGAACCCGTTCCACTGCTGACATCCCCGGTGCTGTCAACAACACTGATGATGGACCGAACAGAAGACAAAGAACTGGGCCTGTTCGAGGTAAATTATGCCAGTTTAGGGATGCTAATTTTCTTAAACGATAACCGTAGTCACACACATACGGTCTGTCAGCGCGGCATAACTTCAGCGAGTTTCCGACAGACCGTGTGTGTGTTGTCGGTGGCGTTATAGCTGTGAACGTAGGTGTAGCAGACATTGTGTGTACAGTTTATTTGTCGGTGAATAAATGCTACGAGGCTACAACTCCTCCGCTCAATCGAGCTATAGACGGGAGCCGACTTCCTGTATCTGTAACGCCAGCTCAGACTCTCTTAAGGTGGACCGGCTTTCCTCCTTAAAGTGCCGAGTCTTTCTCAGCTTTTTAATTCATTATTAACTTGTTTCTTTTAACCATTTTAACCGATAGCGTTAATCGGTTAAAATGCTTAATGTCGGTTAACGGTTAAACGGTTAATTATTAACATCCCTACGCCAGCTGCAAAAGCTTTCATTCAAAATGTTGTTTGACAGAACTGTGTAAAATTGAAAGAAACAACACTTTATCGTGCACTTGTTGTTTGTTTCCTTTAGATAAAACTGAGATATGCATGTACTTCGTCAAAGGACACTGTATACATGATGACGGTGAGTAATCAATGATACATCCTAGATCAAATTAATTGCACATTTTGTATTTGTTCAAAATATCTCTTAAAGGGAGATTTGTCAAGTATTTAATACTCTTATTAACATGGGAGTGACAGTCACATGAATTTTATCATCCGATGTCTTCCCAGAGCGATGCTTTAAAGTTCACACCAAGATGCCGTACAGATGGGAGGTCAGAGAGGATGATAAATGGACTCCCTTGCCTGATAATGAGACCATTGAGAAGGACTACTGTGACCCCAAAAACACATACAGGTACTCTCTGCTGACAGTCAGTGGGATGTGGGATCGTAGTTCTGGGACGATGTTATTCGTAAACTCAACCATGTCAAGATGTATACTGAAACAACCAATTTCTATTAACTTAACAATGGCAAAAAGTCGTAAGTATTTCATGCAGATTTTTTTTTTTTTTGCCATTTCTTTAAAGGAACAGTGTGTAGAATTTTGGGGGATCTGTTTTGCAGAAATGGAATATAATATTCATAACTGTTTTAATTTTTAACAGACGAACCAAACTCTGGCTCTAGAGAGAGCCTTTTGCATTTTTACATTACCGGAAGGCCACCGTAGTTCTCCGACACACTTGTGAAACTGCTGTAACGTGAGCTGCAGAGTGCAAAACCTTGGTACCGCCAGCCGCCGTCCGACTTCTGTTGCTCCTTAAGTAGTGTTATTATGGTAAGGATGGCCTCTGAGCGGGAGAACGGTGTTACCACGGTTTTGCACTAGGCGGCTCACGTTACTGCAGTCTTGGAAAGGGAGGAGTGAGTTGAGGGGTTCTCAGTTGGTTGCAATCTGCAACCACACCACTAGATACCACCAAATCCTACACACTGCACCTTTAAAGGAACAGTGTGTAACATTTAGGGGGATCTATCGGCAGAAATGGAATATAATATTAACAAGTATGTTTTCTTTAGCGTATAATCACCTGAAAATTAGAATTGTTTTGTTTTCGTTAGCTTAGAATGAGCCGTGTATATATACAAACGTAGCGGGTCCTTTTCATGGACTGTTGTTTCAATAAACTGCTGTTGAATTGTATGAATTAATAGTTATCTATTTTGCTGTCTTTAGTGGCAGCAGCCCACAAGTGCATTTTGACACGATGACCCGTGGATCGGACAAAGTACGACGGGTCTCTACCGCAAATTCTCTGCTTGAGCCGACCTTCATCCACACCACCGTGTGGCTTTGGCACTGGGAGGACCAGCACGGAAAGTGGAACGTGTACGCTTCAGCTGTGAGTAACTGCAGATATTTTTAGTTTGATTTACTGGTGAAAAGAAAAAATTCAGAACAGGATTAGAATTTATTTATATTTTAAATATAACTAAATGTTTTAGGGCAACAACAGTAATGTTTACAAAAGCAACGTCACTATAGAAACTCAATAATCTCACTGTAAACAAATCTAAAATGTCAATAAAATAAATTTTCCTGAGTGAAGTTAAGAAAGGATAAAGCACACAGACATCAGTCAGTATCAGTCCTTCCTCCTGTCCTCTGTCCTCCTTTTTAAGATTAATTATTTAGCACCGGTGCCCGTTTAATACCGGGTTTCGCTAGTTCTGTTAAAGCCGCTCTCATCAATATTTTCATAGAAACAACGGATTAGTTATGTAATGCTATCTGGGGAAATATTCTGAAATAGAAATGTCCCAGTCTCCTCAATCTGCAACATTGTATTACAGCCAATCGAGGTATATATTATCCGACCATTATAAGGCTGATCAAAGTTCGAAGTCATTACTCTCCCATAACGCCACGTCAGTAAGACCTTGTAAACATTGAAACAGTTCCTCATAGATAAGAGCTTGAGTTAGCAAACAGCGGCGCAGCATGAAAAATATGCACCCTGACAACATGCCTCGGCAAGCGAAGCTAGTGGTGCTGATCTGGGCTAAAAATGGCCTCTTTATCTCTATTTCAGTGACATTTTGCAGGCATCCCACAACCCTAAATGCTGCTGTAGTGACAACAGTTCACTGCAGCGAAACTTTGCACACGATGAGAAAAATAAGTTAGGCTGTCCAAGCTTTGCTGAAGTTGAATTTACTGTATACATCACATTACAAGTTTATATATATACATCTCAGGCTGTGTGGCAGCATCCCCGAGGAAAGAGATTAGCAGCAATTGTAGCCAGATTTTATGAATCTGAATTGTTCATGCTCATATTGGACTGTTGAATTAAGACACTGGAATGGCACTCAGAGAGCGCAGACCTCCGCCAAGGTTCCAGAGTACGGTTGCCTATCTCTCTGAAGGAAAGAGGCGGAGTCATGCGTCATCAACGTGTCATCAGTCACACTGCGCATGTGTTATACCCAGAGGTCTTAATGTTCAGGCTGATCAGAGTCCTTAAAAAATTCCTGAAGCCGGATCATGATCCGGATCACCACAAAAATCTAAAGGATTGTTCATTGTGCCAATTCATCTAAATCCATTGCAGACTTTTGGAGTAATCCTGCTAACAGACAAACCAATGCCAGTGAAAACATAACTTCCTTCCTAGGCCTTCGGCCTTGGCGGAGGTAATAAAGTTTTGAAGGCGTTTACCGGAGCTCCCGCAGCTAAAGCTGATCAAATTCTCCAACTTTCAAAGCTGACTCCGTCTTAACAGTTTGTCTTTTGTCCTCCAGGTTTACACTTCCATTACATGAAATAACAGATAAAAAATGATCGTTGGAGAAGTTATTTAATAAACGGTCTCTGGTCATTCAGTTAAGAAGCATTACTCAATTTATTTTAGCAAATGCATTTGGGTTCATACAGCAGACAAAAAGTAAAAGACAAAGCACTACAGCATTCTTTATAACCTTGAGTTAGCCTCCCTCCCCGGTGGCCCACACCTTCCACCCTGCTTGTGTGTGAGAAAGCATTGTCTATTCATACAAGGGGAGTTACTTGTGATTAGCTTGTTTTAGCAGAGTGCAGGTGTGAGGGGGATAAGAAGTGTAACACGTTAGGACAGTCTGTGCTCTCCAGGAACATTCAGATTTATCTGAGTACACGAATGATAACCTTTTGCTATGTACACATTCCAAGGGACTGCATATTCACAAACTTTAATTCGTTGTTCACTGTTGGACATTTAGGGTCTAAAATAAGCTAAAAATGGATATAAATGAATAGATTGGTAGAAATAAATGTTGAAATTCACATGTATTTATATATACAGATTTAATTTTTTTCATTGTTTGTTTTCTGATGTTTTTGTTTCGTAGGCAATAGTCTTTTTGCATAGTTGGTCATCTACCATTTCAGTTGTGCTCTGAGGTAAAAACAGACTTATCTGTCTTGTGTTGCAGGGCGGTGGACACAACCTAGCAGACATGGACAGCCATAAACTGGAGCAGAAGTTTCTGGCCGATGACAAAGATGTGGTGGCCTTCACCGCCGGTTCACAGTCATACTCGCTCAGTTTCCAAGGTAAACAAACATTACGCCATGGAGCTCTGTGTTTACACTTGTTGTGCATTTAGAAATATTCAAGCTGTGTTGTAATATTTTTCCTCAGACATGATACAAACAAACACGCAGTATGGCACTAAGAGGCTCGTGAAAAGACGGCCGCAGTTTGTCTCTGCGGCTGACGTCCAAAACAAGAAAGTGAGGTACGTCGTCCTAAATATGTCACATTTATGTTTTACACCTTTTTTTAAGAAACATTTTATTCAAACCTTCTCACAATAAAAACTAATCCCTCTTTGCTTTCTGACCCCAGACGGCCTGCTGGTCTAGCAAATTTCACCTCAATGCCCGACCGCTGGGACAAGACACAGACTCCCGAAACAGGATACAGGGTATTGTGAATACACCACACCTGCAAACTGCATGACGAACGTAACTTCAAAGTCTCTACTGTTTTGGCTAATATTCGTGCCCTGAAGAAGTTCGAGGGTTTCTCAGAAAATTTAATTCGTTCCGGAAAAATTTGTTTTGCTTTTCCACCATATCAACCTAAAAAGTGATATGTCAATGTTGTGTTCACAACGCTGCCCCCATGTGGCCCAAAAATCAGTTATTGCAGTAATTGTGCCTGAAAATTATGAGAAGATTTTTTTTTTAGAGAATCAAAAAAATGTGCCTGGGTAAAATTAATTTCTTTTCTCTTTGTGTGCTTTCCAGCGAGTCCCCCTCCAGCGTTCCTCAGACGAATTTAAGGAGATTGAAACTCTTTTCTGTCAAACTATGAGAGGCTATGACATCGTCAAAATAGAGAGGATTCAGAACAAACCTCTTTGGGAAGTCTTTCAGTGGTACGTATGTGATTATAATGTGTTTGGTCTGGAAACTGGTTGTGTGTTTAATATCTTCTTAGCTAGATTATCAGTCAATCTGCTCAGATAACCACCTCTCTCTGGGTGTTAAAGCGCTTTTATATGCAGTAAAATACACTGTTGCTCACTTGAGGGGTTTTGCTGCTACAGTAAGTAGCTTATGGTGGCTAATGTTAGCTAACTTTAGAAAAGTTTAGATAGATATTGATAGTCAGTTCCCTGACTTTATGACTTTTTTCTAATTGTTCTTTAGCAACGTATTGGTATTTATTATTATCCCTTGTTTGCCACTTGTGGCCGCTGTTGAGCCAAAGTTTCATGCTATGTTAGCACGCAATCCTAAATGTCTCAGCTTGATTTAAAGTTTCTTATGTATTTTTCCTGAAAAAAAAGGCAGAAAAATCAGATGACGAACAGCAACAAGGGGCGCAATGTGACAGAAAAACAGCTCTTTCATGGCACTGACTCTAAATACGTAGACGTCATCTGCCACACCAACTTTGACTGGAGGATCTGTGGAATTAATGGAACTGCTTTTGGCGAAGGTGAGTTGATGATTCTGGGCTTCTTACTGATTTGATAACAAAAGTTGTTTAAAAAGAAAACTTACTCTAAGAGGATGGGACGGTATTTTAGATCAATCCTAATATCTTAACATCGCACTCATTCGCACTCAAATTTAAAGGGACAGTTCACCAAAATCTTAATGGAACTTAATTTTTTACCCTTATGCGGTGTTTCTAAGTTGCTCCTTAGTTGCATCCCCTAGTGTCCATATACAGTATGGTAACATTACAATAATCCCACAAAATTTGGGATCTCTCTCTGTGTCCAAACACAGGTAGTTATTTTGCCCGGGACGCAAAATACTCCCACAACTACACTGGTACCACTCATGTCAAATCCTTGTTCATCTCACGGGTGCTGGTGGGAGACTACACCAGAGGGTCGTCCAGCTACCGCCGACCTCCTTCCAAGGACGGCGGGGACATAAACTTCTTTGACAGCTGCGTAGACGACGTCACGAACCCTTCCATCTTTGTTGTGTTTGAGAAGCACCAGATCTACCCCGAGTACCTGCTGGAGTACAAGACCATGCACCCACTTGTTGCCTCATATGGTTCTGGTGCTGCGGCAGCACCGGCACCAGCACCAGCACCGGCACCAGCCCCAAGACCAGCTGCCCGACCCAGTTGGGCAACATCATACCAACCCAGCACATCCTCATACCAACCTAGTACACCCTCATACCAACCCAGCAGAGCATTCATCCAACCCGTCATGGCACCTCCTCTACCTTCCCCACCAACCCCGCCCCCAAAGAAAAATGATTCCTGTGTCATTGCTTAGGGACACAGGTGTAGTGAGGGCAGGTGTTTTTTGATGGAGCTTGATGGTGGTGTGGCAGAATGCTTTGGCAACGAGTAGAGTGACTTTTATGCAGTAGTGTCACCAATGCCTAGTTCACACTACACAACTTTAGCCCTGATTTTCCGATCCCAAACAGTTTGTGGAGCTCCCCGACAAAAAAGTCTCAGATCAGAGGCATATCAGCGTTGGCTCGCCTCTCGTCGCCTGTAACAATAGGAACTTACTCTGTGTCGGGGTTCCCGCGGGGTCTTAAAAAGTCTTAAAAAGTCTCAAATCCAATAACTTGAATTTAAGGCCTTAAAATGTCTTAAATACAATTTAGGCAGGTCTTAAAAATTAATTAACGTTACATTCATTTAATAAAAGAAATGCATTATCTTGCTTTTATAAATATTTTGTTTTTGAGCACGCCGTAACAAAACTTTGAAACGGAACCAAAAGGGAATAGTTGTGCTCCCCGAATAGAATTTATCGGAGCACACCCGTTTCACGTGCAGTCTATGGAAGTGCAGGGTTTTTCCTGCATAGAGAATTACGAGGCGGCCGCCTCTGTCAAATTTCGCCCCGCCTCCAGCTTTCAACAAAACTCTGACAGGTGTCTTCATGGATTACACTATTTTCTAATAACAAGCATTGCACTTTATGGATTTCTGTCATTTGTATCTGCAATTGCGGCATTACTCCGATGTGTTGGCGCTGTATCATAACCATCATAGTGAACCAGGAAAGGCGCTGCCAAAACTACCAAAGAAGAAGAAACGAGCCGTCTATTTAGATTTTCGGCTGGATCGCTGCAAAGCTGGAGCGACAGTGTTTCCGCTGGTAACGTCTTCGCCACCACAGCAAACAATTTGCAAGTAATTCCGGGGTTCCGATTTTCTTTCATGTCCTTACTGATTTCTTGACAGTATTGACATGAAGTAGGTCTTAAATTACATTCATACTGGTCTTAAAAAGGCCTTAAAAAGTCTCAAATTTGACTTGTTGAAACCTGCAGATACCCTGGTGTGTGTTGCATTTGCAACACGGAGCAAAGTTGTCGTTGCACCTCGAGGAATAAATAGTAAATAAGAGTGTGGAAACAGGCAGTTTTGTGAACATCAGCAATGTGTCTCGTATATGGTATCACGTCATTTACCGTGTGTTTCTTCTGTTTTTTTCGTGACAAAACGTAGTTTGGAGACCTCATCGGGGATTCCTCCCGGTGAAAGATCTTGTATTGTGTGACCCCCCCGTCTCCGGTCATTCATGTAGTGTAAACCGTAACGACTAAAGACAGGAAGTTGTGTAGTGTGAACAGTACAGCGATAATAGAGTGCTTATTTAACACTAAAATTATTAATCACAAAAAAACTACGGTGAACTGGAAATATTAATGCCAAGTTCACAGTAGCTAAATGTTCGTGTTGTGCACTGAATCAATAAATAAATGCAAAACAGGAACAGTGTTTTATTCTCAGGTTTGCATTATACGGCCATGTTTGTTCCTGTTAGAGCTGCAGGTCTCTCTCCGTCTTTCTCTGTGTCTCATAAGCGAATTGAAAATGCCAATCATGAAAATGTAATCAGCAACTGATACTCAATAAATTGTTTAACGAGGACCTATTATGCTTATATTCAGGTGCATACTTGGATTTGGGGTTTCTACTAGAACATGTTTACATGCTTTAATGTTCAAAAAACACTTTATAAAGAGACAAAACTTTGTCTTTTCTTGACAACAGCCATTGCCGCCATTTTGGACTGAAAACGCTTATATTATTTATATTATTTTATTGTTCAACACAGGCCATTTCGGTAGAATATGACAATAGAACAGAAATAGTTTTATTTTACTTTTGTACGGCACTTTTTAGGCGGACGTTTTACTGGCGTCCGGTAGTCGCTTTCAGTCCAAAATGGCAGAAGCGTAGCTCTGCTGCTGGTCGCTAATGTTGCAATTGAACGAACAATTGACTTTCACTTCTTATCAATATACGTTCTTTGCTAACAATACTAACAGCACAAACAGTGCAACCAACGGTAACAGTGCTGACAGAGCTAACAGTGCTAACCCTAGGAGGGGAATTAGAGGGTGGGCACACGATTTTAAAGACCAAACAAATAATTGTTTATTCAAGAAAATACTTGATGAATCGATAATTAAAATAATCCTTAGTTACAACCCCTAGTGTCCATATACAGTATAGTGACATTACAATAATCCCAAAAAATTGGGATCTCTTTCTGTGTCCAAACACAGGTAGTTACTTTGCCCGGGACGCAAAATACTCCCACAACTACACCGGTACCGCTGACGTCAAATCCTTGTTCATCTCACGGGTGCTTGTGGGAGACTACACCAAAGGGTCCTCCAGCTACCGCCGACCTCCTTCCAAGGACGGCGGGGACATAAACTTCTTTGACAGCTGCGTAAACGACATTACGGACCCTTCCATCTTTGTTGTGTTTGACAAGCTCCAGATCTACCCCGAGTACCTGCTGCAGTACAAGACCATGCACCCACTTCTTGCTTTATATGGTGCTGCGGCAGTACCGGCACCGGCACCGAGACAAGCTGCCCAACCCAGTTGGGCAACATCATCAGTTTATCAACTCGGTACATCAGTTACTCAACCCAGCACACCCAAATACCAACCCAGTACATCAGTTACTCAACCCAGCACACCCTCATACCAACCCATCACAGACCCATTCAGAACCATTACAGACCCATTCAGACCCAGCACAGACCCATTCAGACCCAGCACAGACCCATTCAGACCCAGTACATCAGTTACTCAACCCAGCACACCCAAATACCAACCCAGTACATCAGTTACTCAACCCAGCACACCCAAATACCAACCCAGTACATCAAGTACTCAACCCAGCACACCCTCATACCAACCCAGCACAGACCCATTCAGAACCATTACAGACCCATTCAGACCCAGCACAGACCCATTCAGACCCAGCACAGACCCATTCAGACCCAGTACATCAGTTACTCAACCCAGCACACCCAAATACCAACCCAGTACATCAGTTACTCAACCCAGCACACCCAAATACCAACCCAGTACATCAAGTACTCAACCCAGCACACCCTCATACCAACCCAGCACAGACCCATTCAGAACCATTACAGACCCATTCAGACCCAGCACAGACCCATTCAGACCCAGCACAGACCCATTCAGACCCAGTTCATCAGTTACTCAACCCAGCACACCCAAATACCAACCCAGTACATCAGTTACTCAACCCAGCACACCCAAATACCAACCCAGTACATCAGTTACTCAACCCAGCACACCCAAATACCAACCCAGTACATCAGTTACTCAACCCAGTACACCCTCATACCAAGCCAGCAAAGACCCATTCAGAACCATTACAGACCCATTCAGACCCAGCACAGACCCATTCAGACCCAGTTCATCAGTTATTCAACCCAGCACACCCAAATACCAACCCAGTACATCAGTTACTCAACCCAGCACACCCAAATACCAACCCATTACATCAGTTACTCAACCCAGCACACCCAAATACCAACCCAGTACATCAGTTACTCAACCCATTACACCCAAATACCAACCCAGTACATCAGTTACTCAACCCAGCACACCCAAATACCAACCCATTACATCAGTTACTCAACCCAGCACACCCAAATACCAACCCAGTACATCAGTTACTCAACCCAGCACACCCAAATACCAACCCAGTACATCAAGTACTCAACCCAGCACACCTTTATACCAACCCAGCACAGACCCATTCAGAACCATTACAGACCCATTCAGACCCAGCACAGACCCATTCAGACCCAGTACATCAGTTACTCAACCCAGCACACTCAAATACCAACCCAGTACATCAGTTACTCAACCCAGCACACCCAAATACCAACCCAGTACATCAGTTACTCAACCCAACACACCCAATTACCAACCCAGTACATCAGTTACTCAACCCAGCACACCCAAATACCAACCCATTACATCAGTTACTCAACCCAGTACACCCTCATACCAACCCAGCACCGACCAATTCAGAACCAGCACAGACCCATTTAGACCCAGCACAGACCCATTCAGACCCAGCACAGACCTATTCAGACCCAGTACATTAGTTACTAAACCCAGCACTGACCCATTCAGACCCAGCACAGACCGATTTAAACCGAGTACAGACCCATTCAGACCCAGTACATCAGTTACTCAACCCAGCACACCCTCATACCAACCCAGCACAAACCCATTCAGACCCAGTACATCAGTTACTCAACCCAGTACACCCTCATACCAACCCAGCACAAACCCATTCAGACCCAGTACGTTAGTTACTCAACCCAGTACACCCTCATACCAACCCAGCACAAACCCATTCAGACCCAGTACGTTAGTTACTCAACCCAGTACACCCTCATACCAACCCAGCACAAACCCATTCAGACCCAGTACGTTAGTTACTCAACCCAGCACACCCTCATACCAACCCAGCAGAACAGTTATGCAACCCACCAGGGCATCTCCTCTGCCTTCTCCAACAAGCCCGCGCCCAAAGTAAAATGATTCCTGTGTCATTGCTTACGGACACAGGTGAAGGGAGGCAGGTGTTTTTTTAATAGTTTAATGACATTAGAAGGAGCTTGATGGTGGTTGCGCAGAATGCTCTGGCAACGAGTAGAGTGACTTTTATGCAGTATGCAGTGTTTCCGCTGGTAACGTCTTCGCCACCACAGCAAACAATTTGCAAGTAATTCCGGGATTCCAATTTTTCTTTCATATCCTTACTACTTTCCTGCCAGTATTGACATGAAGTAGGTCTTAAATTACATTCATAATGGTCTTAGAAAGGTCTTAAATATGACTTGTTGAAACCTGCAGATACCCTGGTGTTTGTTGCATTTGCAATACGGAGCAAAGTTGTCGTTGCACCTCGAGGAATAAATAGTAAAAAAGAGTGTGGAAACCGGTGGAACAGGCTCTTATGTGAGCATCAACAATGTGTCTCGTATATGGTATCACGTCATTCACCGTGTATTTCTTGCGTTTTTTTCGTGATAAAACGTAGTTTGGAGACCTCATCAGGGATTCCTCCCGGTGAAAGATCTTGTACTGTGTGACCCCCCCCTGTCTCCGGTCAGTCATGTAGTGTGAACTGTAACGCCTAAAGACAGGAAGTTGTGTAGTGTGAATGGTACAGCGATAATAGAGTGCTTATTTTTAACACTAAAATTATTAATCACAAAAAAAACTACAGTGAACTGGAAATATGAATGCCAAGTTCACAGTAGCCAAATTTTTGTTTTGTGCACTGAATCAATAAATAAATGCAAAACAGGAACACTGTTTTATTCTCAGGTTTGCATTATATACGGCCATGTTTGTTCCTGTTAGAGCTGCAGGTCTCTCTCCGTCTTTCTCTCTGTGTGTCTCATAAGTGAACTGAAAATGCCAATCATGAAAATGTAATCAGCAACTGTTTTGATACTCAATAAATTGTTTAACGATGGCCTATTACGCTCATTTTTAGGTGCATACTTGTATTTTGGGTTTCTACTAGAACATGTTTACATGCTTTAATGTTCAAAAAACACTTTACTTTTTGTCATACCGGCTGTGCTGCAGCACCTCTTTTCACCCTCTGTCTGAAACGCTCTGTTGTGCTCCTGGCCCGCCCAGTCTGCTCTGATTGGTCAGCTGGCCCACTCTGTTGTGATTGGTCAACCAAACCCAACTCTTCAAACTCCACCTCAACTCCGCTCTAACTAGCTTTGTTTGAGGGTGTGCCAAATGTGTTACTTGGTGACATCACCAAGTTACGGAAGAGAAGGCGGGCACTTCAAGCAAGGCAGTGCAGGAGCAGTGTTTCTGTGGGGGAGAGTAACTCCCTTTGGCGTGCACTTTACATGCACA